>NC_134705.1:140198469-140498469 GCF_043290135.1 Rhipicephalus microplus
ACCCAACTCCTGTCTTTACTCAATCGCTTCAAGATGTCATTTGACCATAGCCAACCTTGTTTGGGTCGCACGTCTGCCATCATTCACAAAATCGACACCGGTACCCATGCACCTTAGCGCCAGCGCCCATATCGAGTTTCTCACGCTGAACGCCGTGCCATTGATGATCAGGTGAACGATAAGATTCGACATGGTGTAACAAAACCTTCAAACAGCCCTTGGGCTTTTCCGGTTGTACTGGTGAAAAAAAAGGATGCCGGCATCAGATTTTGCGTCGATTACAGGCGTATTAACAAGATCACCAGAAAAGATGTTTATCCGCTGCCCAGAACCGATGACGCCCTCGATTGTCTGCAAGGAGCAGAGTTTTTTTCTTCTTTAGATCTTTGATCCGGCTACTGGCAGGTCCCTATGAAGGAAGCCGACCGCTCCAAGACCACTTTCGTAACGCCCGACGGATTGTACGAGTTTAACGTCTTGCCATTCGGCCTCTGTAATGTGCCTGCCACCTTCGAGCGTCTCATGGACAACATACTTCGAGGCTTTAAATGGAACACATGCCTGTGCTATTTGGATGACGTCGTCGTTTTCTCGAAGGACTTCAACTCCCACCTCAGCCGCCTCGCAAGCGTCCTGACTTGTCTTTCGAACGCTGGACTGCAGCCGAATTAGAAGAAATGCCATTTCACTGCCCGCCAGCTTACCATATTAGGGCATGTTGTTAGCAAGCATGGTGTCCGTCCTGATCCAGCCAAGCTTCGCGCTGTCGCCGACTTTCCCAGGCCGGCTACACTAAAAGAACTCCGCAGCTTCATCGGGCTCTGCTCATATTTTCGCCATTTGTGCGCAATTTCGCCATCATAATTGCAGCCCGGACGCAGCTACTTGCCGACAACCAAGACCTCTCGGCGTGGTCCCCAGCATGCGACGAAGCATTCGCGTCTTTACGCCATCTTGTCCCTTACAAAAATCCTATATATGGACTTATATAATATGGCAACATAAGGAGTTGGGCATATCTGGCCCATATATGGAATCTCCATATATGGGTCGTATATAACCTGATATGTCCAAATCCTGATATAGCCATATATGGGCCTTATATCCCCATATATGGGTGTTGCTGTATATGACCATATATGGCTATATATAGAAACATCCATATAAGGTCTTATATGGATGCTTTCATATATGGCCTTATATGGATACCTTTATATAAAGCCATTCAAATGATTCATCTATATTAGTTCAGCCTGTGTCACCGGCAAAAAATAAAGCTGCTCAAATCATTCTTCAGCTAGAAATATACCTGTTTGTTGAAAGGTCTGCATGCAGTCACTATCATCTCCAAAACAAAGGCAGTACGTACCCCCTGAACATTCTTGTTCAATTAAGTTATCCTCATTATATCTCAAGTTATTCTCAACAACTATTTGCTATAATTTAACTTGGCATCATATTTAAAGTTTGTGGTGGGCACATGTCACTGTTAGTCAACTTTTCCTGAAGAGATACATTCCTCGTGCTTAAATTTATTATCGACACTTTTATTATCGACACTTATCGACACTTTTTTTATTTATCTATTTATTTCGTTTCCCACAGCACCAATTGGCATTACATTGGGGGAGCATTTACGAAAAGTAAAATACAAAAATACATAGTCAGCCAAGAGAGAGAGAGTGAGAATTTATTAGAAGGCAGAGAGGTCGGCCTGAGCTAGTTCGCTCTAGCCTGCTACTCTACACAGGGGATAAGGGAAAGGGGAAGGAAAGAGGGATGAAGGGTGATGATGGGGACAAGAAGAGGTGGTGCGTATGTACAGTAGCCACTTAGCATAGTACCCTACAGTCTTGTTTCTAGTTCAGTGGTTTTTATAAAGTCTAGAACAGCCTTTGTAGCAGTTTTTGACACTGTTTGGTCGTTCATTGCTGACAATATGTGGCTTTCACTTAATGGTGTTCGTCCAATGCTTGCCAACGTTGCAGTTAGCATTTTTCTTTGCGCCACGTATAATGCACAGTCACAAAATATGTGAGCTATCGTTTCGCGCACTTGGCAGCGTTCACAATTTGGGCTGTTCGCACGGCCAATTAGGTGAGTGTAGTGGCGAGTGAAGGCGACGCCCAGGCGAATTCGGTGCAGTATATTAGCATGTCTTCGGCTGATTTTATCTGGAAGACGAAAAGTCATACCGGGGTCTGTTTCCCGCAGGCGCTTGTTCCGGTGATCTGGTAGCGACCAGTAAGTGGCAGCGCATTCGCGCATGAGTGATCTCAACAATGTGTTGACGTCACCTCGCGAGTAGGGTACTTTGACGTACATAGGAGCGTTGTATATTGCCGCTCGTGCTTCGCTATCGGCTGTTTCGTTGCCAACCAGGCCACAGTGTCCAGGAATCCATTGGAGTGTAATCAAGTGACCACTCCTGTGTGTTAGGTCAAATGCTTGGACGATTCCTAACGTTAACTCGTAAAATTCGCCTCTTCTTGAGTTAGAATAGATAGCTTGAAGCGCTGATTTTGAATCAGATAGAATCGTCCATTTACGCGGTGCTTGGTCGTTCACAAATTTTATGGCTTCTTGTATAGCAACAAGTTCTGCAGCTGTCGAAGATGACCTATGATCTAATTTGTACTGTCGGGAAATACCGAGTTGAGGGATCACGAAGGCTGCAGCTGAGGCGGATGAAGTTACGAATCCATCGGTGTAAATGTGTACAGAGTCACTGTATCGGTCATCTAAATGTGCCAAAGTGAGTTGCTTGAGGGCAATATGAGAAACATGTGACTTATACGAAATTCCACGTATGTGAAGGCACACCAGTGGTTTAGTCAATGTCATAGTCAGCCAAACAAATAATCAAAGTCACCTGAATCACAATCTGCAAGAGAAATTCATATATAAATCGGAACATGTTCTAACCTATAAATCGGAAGAAATCTAACATGAAATAAAACAAATATTTGGGATTGTAGAGGCAATGCTAGAAGGCTGCTGGTTCTATCTTGTAATTTTTTTTTGGTAAAAATCATTTTGAAACACGTCAGTCTTGCATGCGATTATTCTTATCTTGAACCTATGGTCAACACGGTCTGAGACATAGTACGGTGCAAGTAAATATTCCGCTTTATCGATCCCGACTTGACAAAAATAAATAGCATAAAAGAATCCAATTTGAGTTCGTAAAGATATTTTTCACAGTGTTATGTTTAAAACTTTTCTCGCGTGTCAATGGAGCGTCCATAGTCAGTCAAAACGAAATATTGACTTGCTATTGACCGTATGAACTGCGTGTGCATTGAATAACTTAAATGAGTTGATAATCAACTTTTAAGGAGTTCGGTCGAAAGTGATTGGTATGCAAGCTTGTTATGTACAAGTATTGTGACTAATGACCTACAGAACGACTGCTAAAACTGGTGTCTATAGGTCTCTGCGCGCGTGGGAACGGAGGCATTTAACAATATTTCTTGCCAACGGGACACTAAAAATGTACTTTGTAAACGTAATCCGCTTTCCCTTTTGCCAATAATGCATCATTAACGTAACAGGGGTAAAGAGCTCATTCTGCAGAAATTCCGGCGTAGGCATCGGTGGCTCTCCGTGAAAAATCGTCTTGTCAATGATCGAAAATTGAGAGAATGCAAATAAAACAAATATTAATTTTCGGGTTTGAGTGATGATTGAAATCATGCAGGCAATTTGCATGGCATGCAAGTGCTCTACCACACAGCTATGCAGCTGCTTGGAAATAAAGCATGAATAACTCCTTCTTGTTGTAAATGCAAGGAAAATAACTGTCAGGCTTAACAAATACATGTATCCTGCATACAGGTTTCACAACACAACATTTAATATCGCAGCTATATTGCATGATACAAGCGTGCATTGTCATCAAGCTTCACAACACGTTATTACCAACGTGACTTCGCTGTCTAAAGACAGCCAACCATTACAAAAGGCACACTGGTTACTGCACGTATATTCCCTCACGACTGCGTAGTGGGTGCATAAAGTTCTAAAACATTTTACACACATTATATTGAGAAGCACGTTCTGCTGGGCGAGTTGGTACTTCATCTTAACTTAGTTGCGCGAAAAAGTTTGAAGTGCGAAAGGAAGACACCTGGACACAGCGCACATTAACAACTGAAACTTCATTGGAGAAAACAGACATATGTATGCGGTTACGACAACACGTGAGGTGGAAAAAAATGATTAAATGAGCAGACATCTGATCATTTTCTTTCACAGTGTGGACATCGTGTGGTGGACGCACTGCGCTGTCGTGTGGTAAGTATTATTTAGAATCTATTTATATAATTGTAGATCACAAAGCTTCTTTAAAGGAATTAACAACCATTCTCTAACCAATCATCATATTGTAGAGAGTGTGGCTGCGCGCCCTTGTTTGGAATACGGTAGTTAAAGCTAGATTCAGTGACACGGTATAGCGCGGGAAATCGGAGAGGTTTATTTCATAAACAAAGCTGGGGATTCATGTGTCACGTAACTCTCACTTATGTTGCTTGCTACTGAGGTAGCTTTCCTGGAAGCGCATCATTTATACAATCTGTCTGCTCATCTAATCCTTTTCTTTCATCGCACGTGTTCTCGTAACCGCATATATACGTATGTCTGTTTTCACCCAACAATGTTTCAGTTGTCAGTGTGTGCTGCGTCTAGGTGCCTTCCTTTTGTATTTCAATTTTTTCGCGCAACTCAGTAATTACATAATATTTCTTGTTCTTCAAACTATGTTACCCCTTTTTTACACAAAATGCAGCCATGTGCGAAACCTTCATTGAGACACTTTCAACCTTCTCAATTACACAGTACTATTCCACAATAAATTTGTTCAAGTAGCATCCTGCAATAAAGAGTACACACTAAGTGATTGAATTACGCACAAGAAACAGGATCGATACTGCTATCACGTTCAACTGTGAAAAACGGAGCTTAATGGTTCCCCAGTTTTTTCACACAGTGGCAAGCCCTAATGCATCATACCAGTTTATTTGTCGGCTTGCGTAAAACTATCTACAGTGCTCACGGATTAAAACGTGACATCACATTATTTTGTGTAACTATGTATGCGGGTATGCGCAGTTCCTCAAGATAACGACGCGATGTTGCGACATCCGTAACGATAATGTCGCCTGTGATGTACGCATTCCAGTCAAATTTACACTTATATCACCCTGATTGTAGAAGAAGGAAACAAAATTACGGGCTATTCTTAAGTTTTTCTATTTGTATCCGTGACATAGCACCCTGTTTCGAAGAATCAAACTAGCAACAAAATTTTAACTGCGTGTCCTTATCAAAACACACGTAAATATAAAAGCAAGTGGAACGTAGACGAAGAAAGATAAATTCAAACGCAAGACAAATTCAAACGTGGGGTCATAAATCTCATGACACCCTTGGAGTTGGAAATATGCTACTCTTTTTTATTTGTAATTGCGCAAGTTGTAATTTATCCTTGGTTTTTCCTCAAGTGTTAAAATGAGAAAAATACAACACAAGTATATTTACATCAATATATTTATGAAGAGTACAATGGCACGAAACCAACATTTTCCTGGCGCAGATTTTTTGATTAAATAGAGCACTGTCTGGATCAAGTGAAAAAAAAAGAAAGTGTTGTCATATCGCTTAAACAAAACAGCCTAATGACGTAACCACGATTAGCATAAAGTTATTAACTCAGCAAGCATGCAATGCAGTATGTTTTCGAGTTATCATAATATTTCTGAACAACCTGCGAAGGTAATGAAAATGATGAACTTACCTTAACAATTAACCGAGACTTGTCTTTCAAGGAGCCTGTTAATCCTGATAACCTATTCACACCTTAAAGCCACCACGTCCATTCGTACTTCCTTAGGAAGAAGGTTTGAAGGAACGCTTGCCCGCAAGCATGGGTATTCATTTTTTTTCTCGCACGAAAAGTTGACGATCGCCAATCCAGCAGCGTACAGACGCACACGCACACATAAACACTTCCACGTCCTTCCACAATTTCGCCACGTACAGCGAAGTAGATTCCTGAGAGCTACGCGATTATCTTGTGTAAATTGGAGCAGTAGTTGAACACGAAATAAGAGCAAAAGGAATGAAAATTAACAAACTCGATCAGCACGGCACCCAGGACTCCGGCGAGCAAAAAAGCAACAATGGCGCGGATGGATACAGTGCATGCAGGCTCGACAATGAACATCACAATGAACATTACATTACTCCTTGAGATCAATGGTTTACGCACTTTTCACTAGAACTGAATTTTCCTGAGCTTATTGGCGAACGACGTTTCATTTTTAACAATTATTGACGCAATGTTATTACCATACGACTGAATGTTTGTGCAAACTATTTTCTTCGTCGTTACTTGAAATGGGCCGCGGCACTCTCTTTCCTGCTGTGTCGACAGACTGGTGTAGGCCACGGCAGGGCTGCAGGGCGCCTACGTGCGCTTTTTCGAACAACGTTCTCCGAATTGTCCACCCATCCGATGGGCGCCCTTTTTTGTATTCTTTTACTGTGCGCACCCCTTGCAACCAATGCAGTCAGGCGAGTTTCTTCGGACAACGAATTTCAACTTACTCCCGCGAGTCGAGAAAGCTGCACGTGGAGGACCTTTGAGACAGGCATTCCGTGGAGCTGAAATCACTGCTTCGTGTACGCTGGCTACGAAGACGCGTTTCAGCCAAATTTTCATCTTATTTCGCAAGGATTTATAATAATAATAATTATATTCAATCAACCAATAATCAATCAATCATTTTTAACGTATCCAAGAACAACCACAGGGTTTTTCGTGCTGCTGCGCGCGAAAATAAAACAAAAATAAACAATACATTACAGACTGTCCACAGAAAAGCAAATCAATGAAAAGAGCAAAAACGAGCTGTCGAAAAAAATCAATGCACAATGGGAACAACAAACAAAAGAGTACATATTCATGGAATGGGACTGAAAAATAATGTGGAATATACACAACCGTGCCGAAGGCTTCCTGAAAGACGGAAAAGGAAAGAATCTGTGCATATGGAAATCTATGTTAAGACAGGGCAGCCATCACTGACAAAAAAATGACTGTAGACTATGAAAAACATAACGAATCAAGAAAGTTGACGTTAGAGAGACTCGGTATTCTGTAAAGGATAGAGTGTTGAAAGAAGCTGGTAGGTACATGCAACGGTCGATTCTCTCTCGATAACTTACGCAAAGTTTGAAAATTATTACAACCGAGAAGGGCAGAACATCTATAGTTGGGCTGTGGTGTTCAAAACTCTAATATGCGGCGAGTAGGTGACCTCAGCTCAAGTACGACGTCCATTCAGTGACGGGTCTCCGGGCCCTCACGCCACTTATTAAAGACGATAGTCTTTCTTGGGGGCCTTCGACGGAAAAATTTTGGTCTGTCTCCGTCTGTACATTTCTCTGTTTGTCCGTCCTAACGGTACCTCAAAAGTCACCAAACGGCCAACCCCATTCGCAGCGCCCACCAATATTTCTCAAGGCTTAGCGTTCATAGTTGTGCGATTGTCGATTAAAAAGCAATTACTGCGCATCTCTGCGGCACCACAACAATGCTTCGATGTTTTCTACGTCTGCCTTTACACTGGAACAGGCACAAAAAAGTAACTCTAAGGAGTGTAGCGATTAATCGCGCTGCGCTGATAGTGCAACGCGATGCTCAAAAAGGCGTTTCCAACGTTTTGCTACGACGACACGGTGGTGGCACCTGCCCGTCACTTTGCGTTCTACACCTTATCACCCCCGAGACTGGCGCGCATTTTTCTCCGCGGGCTGGACGCCTTCGTTTTCGAAGATAACTGCCGGATGGCACTTGAGTCTAACGTGCCTAGATGCGCTCGTTTGCTTCCGCCACCCGCTCGAGGCACTTTAATGCAGCGCCTGCAGAATACCATTCACCGATTTTCTTGCGCAGAACATCAGATAAACGTTTTTTTTCACTCTCTTCAGACGCAAGACTATCGTCTTTTGATGACATTTACAGTGTAACAGGCAGATTCGGGCCAATTTTTTCTCTGATTGTGCTCACACTCTCGACTACAAGCATCTATGACCTTCCACGGCATATATGACCATAAGAGTTTGTTCGATAATTGATTATGGACGTCAGTCGTCAAAATGGGGTGCATTCAAACTGAACTGTGCCATAGCTGTAAAACATCAACAGACCTTGTGCGAGTTCTCTTGTATCAATGAACAGTGAACATTCAAGAACTCCTGTAAGGAGATGTTTCACTTTAGTGCTATACTAATTCATACGAGAGAGGAATCTACAACACTTTCTTTTTTTTCACACCTCCTTTGTCTACTCCAGTTCTGGGGCGAAACTGAAACAAGCAGTGAAAACGCCTTCGAGCAAGTAGTGGGCTCATTGCATTATTCTTTGGCCCCCATCTGTCACGGGCTTCGGACGCCATTGCTCGCTTACGTGGCATCGCGATCAGTATTTATTGCAGGTTCAGCACCCCGTTCGAGAGGTTTTCGTTCTATTCATCAAGAAACCGTGGCCGCTGCTTGCCCTTGTACGTTGAATATAGGTAAGTCTTCATTTTCTACGTTACTGGTTATCGTCTTTAGCCAAACGTCATGTGTATGAGCACCCTTGGCAAATATAAGTACCGAGGATTGGATGAGGAGCTTTTTGAGCTGCTGGCGCAGATGTCCTATATTAAGATAGAGTGATACTATTTTACTGCCGAGCCCAGTAAACGGAGAAGGCCAGTGAATCCCTAAATGTAGCCCCCCCCCCCTTCCGGGCCCTGCTTGCGCAGAAGTTTTATGATATGTAATGGTTTTCAATACGGCTTAGGCATGCACAATATTTTACAAAAGCATCAAACAGCTTAACGTATTCGGCACGCCAAATGGCAACAAAGAAAAACCAAAACTTGCGGTACCATTATCCTAATTCGTTTTCTAGATACGCGTACTTGGAAAGGTGGTAGTGGTTTTCAAACACTAGATAATCAGTATGTACTGATCGTACACCACGCTGGAATTGCGGCCAGTGTTGAGCTCTATATTACGTCCTCTTGTCTTGCAATACTTTGACGGGAATAAACTGTGACAAAGTTTGCAATTTTTCCGTCTTTTGTCGAGTTTTTACGGGTGGCGAATAAATGAGGAAGCGAGTCAGGTCATCTGCGTCATGGTTGACCCGCTGACGTCACCAGTACCTTAACGGTAGAGACTTGTATTTTTTTAGATGCTAAGCAGCTTAAGGGGAAGTTTAATCCGGTGTGCGGCGTGAGCACTCCTCACGCGCTTGCGCGTTCCTTCCCCTTTCTTTCTTCTTCTAAGCTCTCTCTCTTCCATGCCGCCCACACCCCTGACACGCATGTGCGTACTCTTTCCTCCGTATTCACTCCTAGGCTCTCCCCTCCTTCTCCCACCGTAGCGTGCAGACCCCCACAGCGCATGCGCACCCCTTTCTTCTGTATCCTCTATTTCACTCTCCCTCTCACCTCTAGAAAACGCAAGCTTGAACGCGCTAGCACGTGCAAGTGTGGGTAAGTCGCCTCCCTCCTTACACTCCTCCAGCAATAACATTAAGGCGTTGGATAACGAGACTCTGCAGACGCACGATGAACGCATGTGCTCCCTCGTGGCGTGGCAATAAACCCACGTGGCGTGCTCCAACAAGAGCTCGAGATGAGTAACAGCAACAGAAACTACCCTGCATTCATGGTGTGCTCAACTTGCAAGGGCGCGCTAACAAGGAGCAAAGTGTGATGAACGAAACCTTAACGCTGCTTCGTATGCTACTCATGGTTACCTTTAGTAAACGATGGTTTAATTGTTATCATCTATACTGCACCACTTCTCACGTGCTTCGAAGTATGAAGAACTGTATCTCCATATAGTACAAATATTAGGCGAAACACTCAGTGCAGTTTCACATTTGGACTGTGTTACGTCATCCGCAGTGTAGTTTGATGCCACAATCGGGAAACCACAGCAACGTGCTTATCTCACAAAAAAAGTGTACTGATTGCACTGGTGGTGTGAGGCTGGTACCTGAGTGGAGGAAGTGTTCGGACTCCACACGTTTAGGCTTCTCTCCCAATCCCGGCGGGAACATTTGACTTGAGAAGTCTTACGTAGCTTTGATGGAAACTTGGGGCTGGTGCGTGGTCTTACGTGATTAGTGTAACGTACTTTGGGCGGGAGCGTGTCTTCTGTCTAGTGTTAATGATTGCGGTGGGAAACGTCACGTAATGGCGGGAAAACGAAACGCGAGTAGTGTTACGGGGTTTGAAGTTTTCTCACAATCACCTGCACCTACGCCGGACAATCAGGCGCACTTATTTCTGCGGCAAAACGCAAAGAGAAAGCGGGCGAAAACAGCACGTTTCGGTTCAACGATAAACAATTTCTGTTTGCGTTACCATGCGCGACGTAAAGCTTCAACAGCTCCGGTATTGCCAAACCTCTATGACCGGCCTTTGCGAATGCACTCTACGATTCTGTGATAAGCTCCGGCACCTGAGCAAAAGTGGAGGCTACAACTAATCATTCAGGTTACTTCGAATTAAGGGGCCCCGATGCCAGCGTTTCTTCGATGGGAGGCAGCGTTAAAATCGAAGCTCCCTACCTCGAACTCCGCTGTTGCGACGATAGAGGAAATAAAGAATATAGGAGGCAGCACGCCCAGTGTCTAGAGGCAAACCTTCTCTGAAGTCGCCTGCTCGTCGCGTTCGCGTTCACTTCCCATGATGCTCATGTTTCATTTTATGCTTTAGTAGGCTTGTGAAAGAAAACCAAAATTGACAAGTTCCTTTAACGGCTCATACGCCCGTTCGTCCGATCATCCGTGCTCTAGAACGGTACTAGCTGACGCCTCTCTCCTTACTCTCTCTCGGCAGTCACATGAAGGCACAGCAGCGCATAGCAACAGTTGCGCCTTCATGGCTGTGGCTGTGATAGGTCTTTTTTTTTTATCGGAGACAACAGACAGTATACTTGCATCTCACTTACCGGCAGATTGATTTTTGTTTAAGTTCTAGTAATAGTTGGCTTGTAGACGAAACGAAAAAAATACTGCGTACGTTTTGTGAATGCTGGTTCCTGACCTATGAGCGGCGCTTAGAAATACGTAACTTTACTTATTTATTTATTTATTTATGATACCTTACAAGCTCAATGAGGGCATTGAGTAAGGGGGGTACAAACTTCAAAGAGTAATAGGGCGGTCATTAATAACATGGAATACACAGAAAATAACACAACATCGTGACAAAGCGTGTCTAGTCACTGACACTCAAACAAATGTAATACGCGAATGTTTACCGATATGCAGAAAGCTAGAATAACAAGAAATTTAAGGTACATGAACGAAACACAATAAAGAAATTCGGAAGGCGTAGTATAGAATTCAAGTGAGCAGCAACGGCGGTGCAACTGAGCAACAAAAACTGGGAGAATAACAAGAACTGGGAGAACAATGGCAATAACAACAAAAAAAATCAAAGAGAAATCGGAAGGCCGAGGTGTACAACATACACACGCATTTTCCAAACACACATACTGCTAGCCGTACGAAGGCGTTTACCAATATAAATTGCAAGACAACGGTGGGCACAGCAAAAACTAAAGAGAACCAAAGAGAAGTGTGAATATAGGTGAGTGGCACAGCTGCAGCTACAAACATCAGGGAAGTTAGAGCGATTAGCGCGATGAAAAATGATTACACACGTGTTCGCGAAAAGAAACTGGATCGGTGATGGAGGCGATGCAGTCGGGAAGATTGTTCCATAATGATATGGCCTTAGGAAGCGCTGATAAGTTGAATGCCTTCGTTTTGCCGTAAATGCGATTGAAACTGAGGTGATTGTGCAGGCGTCTGGACATGCGCAATGGTGCTGTTAGGGGTAGCGTAGAACGTCTTGTGCTGTGAATATATTATGCAGCAAGCATAACAGTGCAACAGAGCGACGAACGTGCAATGGCGAAATAGAATGTTCTTGTTTTAATGTTGTTACGCTGCAATGAGTGCTATAATTGCGAGATATAAACCGGGCTGCTCTGTTTTGTATGGACTCTAGCATTGTGGTTTGGTAATCTTGGAAGTGGGACCAGACTGAAGATGCAAATTCCAGCTGGGGGCGTACATAAGTGAAATAGGCCAGTTTACGGATGCTTGTTGGAGACCAGCTGGGGGGCGTACATAAGTGAAATAGGCCAGTTTACGGATGCTTGTTGGAGACTTTCGCAGATTACGACGGAGATAACCTAATGTTTTTGAGGCTTTCGCGCATGATTTATATTTGCAGCTACATATATGACCAAAGCTGCTCGTTCAAGAATTTGACTTCTAACAGGATAATCTTGCTCTCGACTTTTTATTACTTGCTCCCGGTGGCACGTAATGTACTATATAGCTCCAATATATGCAAAAAAGTAAAGGTAATTTCAAGTACCATCATCGACGTACATTTACGAGCAAGAGGAGTAAGTGTAAAGGACGTAACACGGGAGTGGACGCCTGTGCAACCAGCTCTTTTGGCGTTTTGAGGTGAACAGGAAGAAATAAGGAAAAGTTTACACTTGGTTCTTATTTCCTAGGTTTCGTATTGTCGAGTTGACAGCGATACTACGCCAAATAAATAAATAAATAAATAAATAAATAAATAAATAAATAAATAAATAAATAAATAAATAAATAAATAAATAAATAAATAAATAAATAACACAACAAACAAATAAACTGGAGAGTCTACACAGTGATCCAAAGTAAAACGCGTGATCATCACGACTAACATGCGGAATGAGAAAAAAGTGTATAGTTAAGAGCTTGTTTTCTACGTTAGACGCAACAATATTGAGAACTCACAGTTATCATTATTATTAGTGTACAAGCAGAAAGAGCCACTCAACGCCGTTACTTCCTTTTTTACTTCGGATCATGCGAAGCCAAGGCACCCAGCTGTCCACCATAACGTCTATGCAGTTCTTTGTGTACTGTGTTACGGCCTAGTGAAAGTGCGCTGAGCACGTGATGTACGCATTATTTCACAATTTTCTTTGAATTGCAGCACGGAATCAATATTGGCAACTAGGACTACAATCGAACCTCCTTTGAGTCTATGTGACCATGGGCCTTCAAGAGACTATACTGGAAGTGATCGAAGAGCTTGGGGTTGCCGATGAACTTGTCAACATGGAACATCAGGTTATTCTTAAAGTGAAGCAGGGCTGCGCGAATAAGCGCCTCCTACCGAAGGACATTTCGCTCAGTGGAGATGCGAAGCGCTTGAGCATGAGTGAACAAGCCTTTGTCTCCAACCGGTCATTCCTTGAAAACATGCGGTATTCGGCGGCACTGTTCGCGGGATGCAGCGAGTTCTCGTCCTCAGACGCATTTTTGGAAACGACAAAACACGTGCTGAAGAACGTGCGCTCTTTGGTACTTTTGCACAACAGGTAAGGAAGCTACTATTTGCAGAGTATGGCCGAGCGTGTTCGTTTAGGCATGTTTGCTTTGAAAAAAAAAATAACTACAAGAGTCTCCTTCCGACAAAGTGGAAACTACTGCATGACATGCAGAATCGTGAAGTTGTGCCTTAGAAAAAAACAGTACACGGACACAACTCGGGAAATGAGGTTCACGTCAATGTTACAAGTCATTGTGTACGATTGAATGACTGCACTCGCACTGCACAGTGTTTCTTAAGCGACGATCATGCATCTGGTGCCAGCTGCTTTTTTCACCTGAAACTCGGATGCAAGTAATCACGTTATAACACCGACCTGCGCAGAGGCGGTCCGTTTCAAGTGGCAGGTACCTACTCGTACCCACACTACGCCGTAAAATCCTCTTACTGCGACCCAACTTTGGCTTTGAGGGACGGGAGAGGGGGGCTAAAAGTTAGACTTCAATCTGCGGCTTAATTAGGAGGCTGTACTTTGGGAAACTGGCAATGGGACACTGTTTCTTCAAGTTACTGATCCCGGCAAAATATGAAAAACGCGGCAGATCCCTCATACTTTGGGAATAGACGTTATGTGAAGCGTTATCATGGAAAGTGACAATGTTGTAATATTTTATAGAGCAATACGTCAGCAATGACGCTTAGTGTATGTGTAAATGTTTCACGCACACACATGTTGAAGAGTTGCAGATGCTTATGTAACCAGTTTTTTGCACTTGTACAACGATGTCGACACCAGCATGAGTACTAGCAACGCATGGCGTGGTTCTCTGGTAGAACGCTTGTCTGCCACGTTGAAAGCTTGGGGTCGATCTCTGCTGGGACCCTGCCATTTATTTTTTTTTCATTCCTTGGGTGAATGGTGCCGAAGCCAGGTTTCTCTTAACGTTCACGCGTGAAAATGGTCCATGTGCGTTCTCGTCGTTCATGGGTAAATAATAAATGTCGATCACCTGTGACACGTACCCGCCCGCAGGTATGCGCCACTGTTTGACGGAAAGTTTTTGAAGACTCACGCGACGGGATTGTGGCAGTATTCATGTCTTGACCAGTGCGTCATAGTTGTCAAACCAGGTTGCCCTTCCAAGCTAATTTTGGTTCACGCTAAGTAACGTCAATGGTTTGATATATTGATTGATTGATTGATTGATATGTGAGGTTTAACGTCCCAAAACGACCGTATGATTATGAGAGACGCCGTAGCGGAGGGCTCCGGAAATTATGACCACCTGGGGTTCTTTAACATGCGCACAAATCTGAACACACGGGCCTACAGCATTTAGCGGTTAGGTAGATAGATAGATAGATAGATAGATAGATAGATAGATAGATGCCAAAACTGCTTGTGTTCAGAAAGAAATGCTTCGTGTTAAAAGTAGAGCAAGGTAAATTACCACATTGTGTAGGTTATGGGTAGCTCTAAATGCTGCGTTTATTGCGGCTTCATTATAGTGTAAACAGGCGAAGTACATAGCGGTATAGCAACCGAGCGCATCGCTTGCCACCGCATCGGTAGCATCGGAAATCACGCGCTTGCCGGGGCGGTGGTGCCCTGTTTTGACTGGGTGGCCCCCTTTTTGAAAAAAAAAGTCCACTGAAAAACGCACTAAAAAGAAAGAAAACGCACGGCACTGAAGATTTCACAAGTTTTTAGGGCATTTCTGTGTGTCCACTTTTTTGTCTACATCTTTATGTGCGCTGTTCTTCAAAAATAAATCGTGCGCCGTTATGCCATGTTTCACCGTGCCCTCTTTACCTCCTCTCTTTTACGTTACTCCTCCTTAGTGTCACCCCCATTCCCTGGCTCTTTTATATATATGTTATAGTATACACGACAACTCTCCACATAGCGATGTCAGGCATGGTATTGATTGCGGAACACCCTGTGACATGAGATGACAGCACACGACTAACATGACATGGCGGATGACAACATACGAGAGCCCGGACCACTAATGCGCTCCGCTCTTGGAAGTGCTAAGGGCATAGGTCTTCTGCATAATGCGCGATGCAAGTGACGTGCGCAGTTGGTAAGCCGCATTGAATTATTCGGATTACATTTATCAAAAGAGACTTGTATGCAATGTTTCTCATTCATCATGGCGCGTTGCATCTTATGTTAAAGAGCAGTGAGGCTCCATTATAAGAAACAAATGATGGTGTCAACTAGATTTCCGCTTGCCTTTCTCAAGACTTTGAATAAGAAAATTCGCTTAAGCGGAAATCAATTCTTGACATTTTAATAGCAACCATATGGACACTGTCGGCAGGTTTCTGCCGTTGGCGTAATACTCTCTAGAAAGTTCACATTGGGGAACTTCGGTGAATCGTACGTTCGACACCGCTGAAGCCGACACCACACGATCCGGGCCAGCTGTTTCGCTCAGAGGAGGCGTAGGATAACATCTCCCCGCATGCATAGGCTGCCTTGGAATACTGCTAAAAAAGCAGAGCCTCACCCATCTCGAAATGGCATGAAAGGAAGTCAGGACTTACATGGGGGTAGGAATTTGTTCACGGATTAAATATGAAATTTAACTACACGTTCAAATCACGTCCGTATTGATTGCTGGCTATATTCTCGACAAGTGCACCACTTCCTGGCTATGCCCAGCTGTCACAAAACGAGCGCTCAAAAAGGGCGCGCCGCCAAATTCTCGCGGCAAAGCACCGGAAAGACGCCTTGAGGTCATTGATAAAAAAAACAAGCATCCAAAGCCTCCCCGGGTGCGCCGTCCCTCCCTTCTCGGAAGCGTAGGTTCGCCGACGAACCTTCTCACATCGCGGCCGAGCAAGCCCTGGAAATTTCTCGATGGAAAGGGGCGTGGTGATGCCGGGTTGCGTCATCCGTCGCGGACGGCCGTCGAACCGTCTCGCGCTTTCCCCCAGCCCTCACTGCGCATCGCGCCGACGAAATGGTGAGAATTTTCTGGAATCTCGTGCGGGAGGTATTTAACCGAGCAGCAGAGATGGGAGATCAGGAGAAGAAGAAAGTTAGCGCCAGTATGCGTGGGGTTATTCCGCCGCGTCTGTCGGTGAAGGTTTTGCCCTTAGTGACAAAGCAGGAGAAGAAGAAAGTACGCGCCAGAGTGCGTAGGGTGTTCCGCCTTGTGGGTGAAGCCTTTTGTCTTCCGTGACAAATGAGGAGAAGAAGAGGATTTCCACCTGAGGGGTGAAGACTCGAGCTACAGGCAAGAGTGTGTGTCTACCGCTATCGAGCGAAGACGCGTGGCAACAGCTGCGTGTGTGAAGCCGACGTGTTTCCGGCGAAGAAGTTTGGAGCCTGGAGAGCGGCCATTTGAAGACGCGAGGTTTCCTGGAAGAGAAACTTCGGGGGCAGCGGAACGACAACAACGCTGGACTTGGGAGTGAGTGATTCTCGGAAGAGTATCATCCAGACTCTCGTTCCAAGAACTTTGGACTGAATAAGTTTTCTAACTCTTTAAGTGTCTTTAAGTGTCTTGGTTGTTCGATGCATGCGACTGCATTGTAGTGCGTATTGTTTTCTGTGTCCGTTGTTTGGAGTGTGGCTCATTGTCTGCGTAGTACGTTGTTTGATTGGTGACATATTGTATTCAACTATTGTCGAGTGTGCATACTTGTGTATCGTTTTGATCTGCCATAATTGAGAATATAATTTTGTTTTGTTTATCAACTCTCGGCTCTGACTTGTTCTTTGGGCCACAGCCGGCGTCCGCTGGCGTGCCAAATAGGACCACTTCTAAATTGTCCACGCTTTCGTGGTGCGGTTCGGGGGGCCGATAATCGGCCCTTGGAATTAGCCCGGCGATCGCCTCCTTAATTAACGGGACCCGTGACACCAGCCCTTTTAGCGGAATCTGATATGGTGTACAATGACGTGGTCGTGATGGAAATCCCAGACACGCGTGCTATCTCGGCAGGCACTTTAACCCTTCTACGCGTGGTACTGTTGCCATGAAAAGTCTGTGCAAGATCTTGGTCTTATTTTCGAGCGGACTTATTTTTTTACACCAAAGTTTTTTTGTTGAGTTACGCGAGAAAGGATGTAAAAGAGTTAGCGGCCAGCTGCACTTCGCATAATATTACAATTACTTTCTATCACAATCATCGGTTCGCCAATGTTATGAAGTGGGAACACTTTTTTTTCAAACGCAGGAACAAGGTCTTCAATCTCGTAACCTGGTTTGCTAAAGCGCACACGATTGTCCTTTACCACAACCTGCGCTACCATGCCGACACTGGAGTGGCCTACAACACGCTGCCCTTCTCCCGCTTGGAGCAGCTCTTGGGAACTATGCCAGCTTTGGGATTGGACCACTTGTGCTTGAGCTCAGATACTCTACAGAGCTTGTTCAGGAAGTGCCCCAAGGTAAGAGCTGCCTAGTTTGCTTGCGATTACATCACACGATGACAAAAGGGCGATGTCGTTTCGTCAGCAGATCAAAAAGAGCCACGCAGTTACCATTTGCATCAAGCTGGGGAAAACATACAAGATATCTTTTGCCTTTATTTGAATGTCCGCTATGTTTTCGTTGCGCGAAACGCTGCTCTCTGGCGAAGTATACGCTTGTCAGTGCCTTTTGGGTTAGCTGCTTCAAAAAATCTGCATCACCAACATTATTTCAAAACCCGGAGTATACTTATCCGAATAATTCATTGCGCTCAAATGAATGGACGCTGTTATTCGTAGTGTTCTTGAGGTGGGTTGTCGCCATTGAAACTCTACGCGCATTCGGTCAAAAGAAAGCGAGCCCAGATTTTTACCTAACAAAATTAGGGACTATCAAAGTGACTGACCACCTGATGTGAGTTATTAAAAGTCACCATGGCACTGTTTGGATTGCAATCTAAACGCAAAATACCTAAATTGGGTTTTTTTATCAAGTGGTGTGCCTTTTTACAACACAATCCCATGTTAACAACCTCAAAGGCACGAAGTAAAACAGGATGACAGTTTTTGCTCGATCACCTATCATATGAAAATATGGGAGGAGCGCTGAACTAAAACGTAGACACGGAAAGAAATATAATCACGTGGGTTAGAAGGACATGCTTAAGTACACCCACTTCACCGAGAACTAAGAAGCGAACACTATCATTCTCTGCCAATGGCTATCGTACAAGGCCATCAGCGGAAGCATCGACTTCACAAGATTTATTTCAGCTGACATATTTCATATCACCCTGGCAGCGTTAAGGGTCTTCTTTTTCATTCGTGATAACTGAAACTTGGTGCACCAGTGTACGCCAAACAGGCACAGCGGAGGAGCACGTCAGAATTTGAACATTCAAGTGCGCAAAATGCGCATTCCGAACGGCGTCGTTCTCTTAGTTGCGGAAGATGCAATCGTTCTTGTCCAAATCAGATTCAATGTCTGTATTTAAGTTGATCAAAACTTCGCAACTATTCAGTATATATATGATGTGTAATGCGTTTATGCTGTATTTGTACTAAAAACTACCTTATTCCATATGACTTTGCTACTGTACAGTATCATCATGTGATAAATTTGCTTTCTTCCTTAGCTACCTTATTTGTCGGTATCAGGCTGTTACTGTTGTGCAGTGTCTGTGCTATGCAAGTTTTGTGGTTTGTATCTATGCTCATTTCACGAAAGTGATCAAAAGAGCCATAGTATGTGGGCTATTTCAAAAGAATATAAGCTGCTTGTCGTCTGTATGTGTGCTTTTCCAGGGCAAAAAAGGCCCTCTCACAAGTTCGTTGTTTGGTATTGCAGTTATGAATTTAGATAAGCCCCGCCGAAGCTTTTATTCGTGCAGAGTTTTAAAATGCCGTTGCGCAAAAATGCAATCACAAGATCCACTTTCACAAAGCTGTGCTTTGATTATTTAGAAGTGAAAAAAAAAAAGCTACAACGAGCATTGTTTCGGCTGCTCTTATTCAGCACCACGCGTCATGCGAAAATAGGTAACGAAAAACTATATATTTATTTCTAAATTGAATAAGAAAACAACGTGGTTACGGGGGTATAAAGAGGGAAAAATAATACTCAGCTGCGGATAAAGCCATACCCCAGCGACACCAAAAATGGTCCCGAAAGGAAACGATAGAATTTGACGTGTGTCTTTTACTGAGGCAGTATGCGAGTAATATTTTTGCACAACAAAGCCTTTATATTCCCAATCAAAAAAGTTTTGCTTGCTCCCTTACTGTAATAGTGTGCGTATAGGAACATGTTCAAATGGTGGTGTTCTGGAGCACATGCAAGAAACTCCAAACTGGGCGTTTTCCTCTTACGGCCTGCACTACACCACGTATAGCTACATTTGAGATATAGCTATGTGCAAGGATGGCACTGCTGGCTACGTTTCGCCAAATAGGCCAATGGACCATATGCGAAATCGCTTTGTGCTCTGGCAACACTGTGCATTTTGACCCCGCTGCCATTTTAATGTGGGCGAGCGGTCGACGGCAACGCGTTCGCTAGTACGGCCGTACGACTCCTGAACACTTGCTTCACTGCGCTGAGCTACTGCGGTGGCCACAGCAAGACGTTTCCCAGTGCCCGAACATTTGATCATTTGATATGGACAAACTGTTTAGGAATCTTGCCACTTGTATGTCATTGCATCTTTCGGAAAGCGGTGGAAGGATACCTACAAGATATAAGCAAACAAACATTCAGTGCGACGTCATGAGCTAGGTTTCTCTTAGCTGTTTAAACGATTGTTCTTTACAAACACAGCCACTATCACAAATTCATCTCACAGGGAATAGAGGTCACACTTATATGTGCATTGCAGGACTAATGATGCACTTCTAGTTTTACCCCCTCCCCCTCAGTTTTTTCTGTGCACACTCCCGTTTCCTAGCAGCCTTTCGTAGATATGGCCCTTTACAGCAAGCCTTAAGAGGCATTAGTCACTTGCGGACACTCCGGAGAATTTAAATCAGCTATTTTTTATATCTAAGCTTCAAAGGTTTCTATGAGCTGCGAGTGTAAGGCAGCCAAAATGCTGAATCCCATACAACTAAGTTATGGCTGTCTCCACAACTCTATGTTTTATAATGCAAGATGAAACATTTTTCAAGTGAGGTGAGTTGCAACACACACACAAAAAAAAACAGCGGCAACGCAACTGGGCCAAAGAGACTAAAATGCAGAGAATGAATCCCGTCTTACGAATAAATAGGATTGCCGCGCTCTGAACTCATGCAGAACATCATTCAGTCAAGCCCTGGCGATACTCATGGTGCCAGTTTTCGAAACCTACGGCAGTGCGCCCCGCTATCTTTTCGATTTTATTTCGTTGGTAAAGGAAAGTTAGTGAGAGAGGCCCCAATGGAAAAGTTGCGTCCGCGAACGTTGGGGGAATTGAAGTCAAGTGCCTGAGCAGATACTTTTCTGTTTTAAAGTGGGCATAGCCCTTATCTTACAAATGACTGTTTTATTGCTGCGCGGTGACCGTACTTGCGGACACAACGGAGCTTGAACACGGACAAGCAACCGAGCTGCCTTTCTAGGATGCGTGTACGGCATGTTAGTCGGAATAGCGGCAGCTTTGCACGTCTCTGCGCGCAATCACTTTCAAAAATAACATTTCTACGTCGTCTACCTACATGATGTAATCTCGTCACAAAAAAGCCCGTCCTAACAGTTCGGTTCTGTCACACTAGTGACCGCATCAGCAGTGGCGGACTCTCTATTCGACTGCGAGAAATCCCCGGGGCTCTTCGATTTACCATCTCAGACTCACCGCGGATAGTCCGACGCTTCCCAGAAGTCATTTTGCCGCACAGCTTCTCAGCGAGTTCGAGACGGTAAATCGAAGAGCACCACTGTTGTGTAGAGGCCCGACGTAGTGAAAACACCTAGCCGCAAAGCTGACAAACCTATGAAAACACGGCCTGTCCGCGTAACACAGAAAAATGGTTTGTCCTGCATTGCTCTCGTGCAGCCCGCGCACCGCGGAGATACATGCATCTGAGACTGTGCCCATAAAGCTTGTGCACGCCATACCCTGTTTTGCGTTTAAATGATCGCTGCAAAATCGTAATTCATGCCACATACCTTGCTCCCATCGCTGTCTGTGACTGCGCGCTGCTTGCACAGCGGTGCACAGCAGTGTACTGGCATTTCGCCACCAAAAAAATCTGACTGCGACAGTCGAAGCGTTGAAACGCGTACGTTCGCATGTGGGTCGTTCGCGCGTAGTGGTAAAGCCTCGCCAGCATCAAAATGGCGGATATGGTACCTGCTGCGTTCAGTAGATGGCGCTGTTAATTTCGCATATTGCCTATTCAACAGACCCATGGCGACTAAAAATTGAAAGTGACGAGATGGCAAACTTTTGGCAAATTTCAACTTGCGTCTCGGCTGAGTTCTGCATTGTATTTTTGAATTTTGAAACCCACCAGTAGAAGGCACAATTTACGCGAAATTGAGTACGTTTGTCCTGTTTTTTGTGCATTTCTTGTTTTTACCCAGATCGTGGAGGCACTTTTGCTCTAGTGCGCCACTAGCAATCAGCAAGCAAAATTTATGTCAGTGGAATACTTCGCGTGTCGCGAGGGGGTGGTGTTGCGCTATGTTTTCTAGGTGCTCTAAGAGCTTTAAGCTTTCTTGAAAGTTAACTTATGAAGTGGCTAGATGACAGCTATGCTGCATGTTCCTAACTTCCTACCAGAGCACAAACTTTCTTGAATAGGTTGTTGAATTTTTCACTGTTGTAGTACCCTTATTTGACATGTAAAGTTTAAATTTTTATTAACACACTTTTTAGGACAGTAAATAAATCGTGTTCTTTAGGCACTGTTCAGATACTTCAGAAGCTGCACTGAAGTAATGTATTTCCGAATTTATTTCCATTGCTCTGTATATTAAGTTGTTTGATTATCGGGTGCACGATTCGACTCCTATGAAAATTTTTAAATCTGCAGGAGTGCTGTGCATGCCCTCCCCTTGTTGTTGTAGCGGCTGCTTAGTCCTGTGTTCGCAACAATCGAAACCATCACAAACTTTCGTTACGAGTGGCTAGCACTTAAAAACGCGGCTGGATAATGCAACCATTTCTTTGTGCTTCTGTGTTGAAGCCGCTGTTGCGACTGGCATTGAGAAACATCGAAATATTTTAGGTGTTAAGAATGGTACTGTAATTTTTGTGCCCAATTTGGTCCCACATGTGCAGAGTGGGGACTTTTTTAGGCGAAATTTGAAGAAAGTAGGCGACTTCTCGAGACTTATCGCTCGTCGTTTGGTGAATTTCACTCGAAAGTCAGTGGAAACCCTGGCTACGGGCTACATTATCTTGCATTCAAAATTGCGCATACATATTATACGCATAATTTTTCATAGCATGCAACTGTGAAGTTAGAAGAAAACAGTCTGTATCATTTTGCACGGTGAGAACATATGTCTTCATTTTTAGCAGTTGTAACTCTTCTACAAGCTACATGGCTAACCCATCACGCAAAAATGGACTCGACCAGGTTGAAAGAAAAAAAAAAACACTTGTCGCCTATGTGTAATGAGAACGTGAAATTGAATAAATAAATGAAAACCGTCCAGCCAGCCAGCCCACTAGCTGAAGCACAGCACAAAAAAATTTAGCGCACGAGTTCTATTATCCAAGTTACCATGTAATGTTTTTGCTCGTGAATGATGATATTGTTATATATTGAAAGCGCAGCGGTGTGCTACATGAAAATAAATTGATCGTTGAGTCCTGCTATTTGTTAATTTGACGATTGCTGTTAGTAGGACACCAGCAGGCAATAAATGTAATAAGGCAGGTTTTTCTGCTGTTTGTTTTGACAATTGCGGTGTGACGAAAAGCATCTAACGCTATACTGTTAATGCGACAGGCAATAGAAAAATACAAGAAGAAATATCGGTGTAGTGCGCAGCAGCGCATTCATAGGCAGCGGAAGTCGCGTGATATTTGGAGTGATAGGGTCTTTCTAGTGAGGGGCGTATGTACGCGCAATGTTTTAGGCTGCGAAAATGTCGAAGCGTACCAATTTCAATGCGCTGTAAAGAGAAAACATTTGATTTAATCGTACAATACTGGCACTACGAAATCAAATAAGACACAGGCTGGAGTCTTCGCAACGCTCAGTACAATACAGAGAAAGGCGAGAGAATAGAAAGACAACCAACCCGAATGACGAGAGCGCTTGTCTCAGTAGTTCATTCTGTTTTTTTTTGTTATTTGCGGGCACAGTCCAAAAGCATACAATGGAATAGCTCCTAGCTCGTACTCAAGCTTTGCGTGCCTCGCACACACTTGACTCCATATCTTGTGATTCGGGTCGTCTTCACATGCTATAGAGTCGCGCATCTGTCAAGTCACATTACGCACGTTGCACCAAGACAAAAATTTCAATGAAAGCGAAAGGGTCAGCCTAGTCTGGCGCAACCTGGTATAGTAAGTGCCAAGGACTGAACTGCATCACGATAGGGGGCGATTAAAGGAGGACAGTGCATTTTCTTCTGCCGCTTCACGGTCCTAGCCATCCTGCCAGAATTACTTCTGCAAGTACCAGAGCTGACAGCAGTGTTAATTATGCCGTACCCTGCAGTGAGCCGACTCGGCTAAGGGTGCCGTACATACGTGAAACTTTCGCGTAGGCCAAGTGACCATCCATGGTGTGATGACGACCAAAATTTGGCATAGAAATCGAATAATGCGTGAAATTTACCCCTCCAAAACCACGATATGATTATTAGAGACGCCTTAGCGGAGGGCTCCGGTAATTTCGGCAATCTGGTGTTCTTTAACTTGCGCTAACATTGCACATCACGTTTGCCTCAACAATTTCACCTGCATCGATATGCGACCGCCATGGCCGGAATTGGACCCACGGCCTACCGGCCAGCAGCAGAGCACCGACGCCACTGATTCACCGTGGTGGACAATTTCAAAATGTAGGCTATTTAGTTAACGAGGAGCTTTTTTACAAGGCCCAGATGTATGGGGTCCAAGTGCAAACGAAAAACGCCCATGTGTTGAAATATAGTTAGCGCAAAACAACCCCGCTCTTTTGAAATTAAGATTACAGGGTGGACGAGCACCATTCAACAGAAGCGCTCAAGGCTGTCTTGTATAAGATTTGATTAGCGTTTTATAGTGATGATTCATATTATTTTACTCTCATTAAATTTTGTTTACTTGTGCTGTGCACTCTGCTTCCATATCTGGTTTTAGAGCTTGAAGTTTTTCCCTAGTGACGTTACATTGTGAATTACTGTTTATTATACCCCCCTGCTTAGCCTTTCGGCTGCAGTATGCTGTAAATAAAGAAAACCCTAATTATGCCCCGGTTTAGACTAGTAAAAAGCAGGCATGTATATTTAAACAGTTTTTTTGGATAGGTAAAGGTTTCCCAGTTATTGCTCCTTTACGAGTGACAGTACTTTTTTTTGTCGTGAATGTAATGCTACCGATTTTTTTTACAGCTGACTTCGGTCATGTCATCAGACATGGAAACTGCATTGTCTGCAAAGCAGGTGACAAACTTCATTCCGAACAAGCTCACTCGCAAACGACAGCCGGTGCCCATTCAGCGCAAAGAACTATTTTTAGGTCGCACATATATCCTACACACTGGAATGCCACTTGAGTTTATATCGAAGAACGCCACTGCGGTAGAAAAAGCGCATCGCCACTTTCCCAAGGCAGAGCACCTTGAGGTGAGTGAAGCGTCTGATTTCGTTAAGAAAACAGAATTTAATGGAACACAGAGCGGCGTAAAACATCACAGCCTATTCACGGAGTGAATGATGATGAGTGGGGGTGAAGCGTCCGTCTGTGTGTCCATCCGTGTGTCCATACGCCCTCGGCGGCGTCCATGCGTCCGATCGCTTTCGAAAATGAAGACGGCGCGCGGGTAACACCGACGAGACGCGAGTCAGCGAAGCCGAGCGCAAACGACTTCAACGCACCCACCGCTCTGCTTCGTTCATGCCCAACGAACAATCTGCTACGTACGGCTACTATCCAGGAGACTGAGAGAGGCACTCGTTCTCCACGCACTCAGGCAAAAGCGCACCCAGCAGCCAATCGGAGAGTAGTGGCCCTTCGGAGAGTAGCGGCAGAGTAACGTCATCTAGGAATCGAGACGAGAAATGGTCATTCAATTCTTTTACCTTCTTTTCTTTCTCTTGTCTTTTTTGCTCGGTGACGCGTGACCAGTCACAAGGTTAGACCAAGAGTAGCGTTGACTTTAATATAAGATGTGGTTGTCACGCATTCAGGCAGAATAACAGGTGGGCTATACTTACATCTGCGTTAACATAAGCCCTTGTGCATAAAGTGTGTGCCTCAAAGGTGAACACGTGCCATTGACTTTGCTCCCTGGCTCAGATTCTTGGTATTCTAAGCCCTAAGATATCGCGTAACTCACGTATAGTAACGACGAAAGGAAGCTATTGTCTTTCGATTGTTTTTCGATAGGCAATGAAGGAACAGCATGAATCTGACACAATAGAACTCGGTCATTCATAACGCAAAATTTGTGAGAGTTATGCCGAGTTTAACCACGAAGCAGTAGAGCTCATTGAAGCTCATTGTAGTCCTATAGGGATAATGTAGGGACTGCTGGCAGAAGAATTGTAGGCTTTCGTCGCTCGTTTATTACTTCTTTACTCTTCGTAGTGCCCTCGCAGTCACTCGTGATGCAGCGCAGTTTCGAAGCTGCGCAGCAGTCGACAAGTAGCTATGCGTATCTGTGCGAAGTCCCATCGCCACCTTCTTTAGGGGTCGGGTGACTACTCAAAGACAAAACGTCTTGGCGCAATGTTCAGACGCCTAATATTTAATTGCGCAACATAGCGCCTAGAAGGCGTAGCCCGGCTATACCTGCTATGCATAGAAGCACAAAAAAAAACGCCTTTTTTGCTGAAAGGCTCAAAGAGCGCTTATAAAGCGTCACCTTATCACGTATCTCAAAGGAAATTACTTCAAGATCTGTCCTCAACTGAGCTGACAGAAATGATGGGAATCCATGAAGATGCACAACTGAGCCACGCAAAAAACAAGAGAGACACGATAGAAGTACAAAGCGCGGAATCAGATCCCTTTTGTTTCTAAAATTACGTGACCTTTTACACGCATTCCGCCAACGCCCTATGCATTTTTCATGATTTCACATTACAGGTGTGCCCTTCCCCTCACATACGCTGTCTTTCATAGAGGAGGCAATGCACTGCTCGCTTATGCATGTAGTTTGTAATTAAGAGATGCGTTGAGCTTCCATTACCAAGAGCGTCATTTATTTTGGCTTGTGACTATTATAGCCTCAGGCCTGACCCCAGTGGGCGGAAGCCCTAGGCTTTCCTCTCCCCACAAAGATTGGATGGAGGTGGGGGTTTTAATAAGAACAACAACAATAAAAATAGGTGTTCTTCAAGGCTTTCAACAGGTGACCCCTACCACCAAAAAACTTCTGACTATGGGCTTGATGCTTCCGAAATGCGCGCAGTGGATAGCAAACCAGGTACCTCATATTCTTTAAGATTATTGGCGTGCTTGTGTAGCTTGTCGTTCCTCACCAGGGGGATTTCCCTATGCAATTACGGTCACATGACGTTGCATGTCGTAAAATAATCCGTATTTAAAAAATACGTAACCAGTACAATGATGCTTCTCGCGAATCTTTTTTTGTAAATTTCGTCAGTCTGCCCTACACCAAGGGCAGAAAACAAAAACTTGATTTGAGCAACTGAATTTCATCGCATCCTTCAATTACAATATAGATGCATCAGCGAGCCTTCCACTGTCTTCTCTGTAGTAGTATAGCGCATGCGCAATGTGAAATCTCGGAACGCGCCAATCGTGTTGGCGCAATGTGTTTAAAAAGGCACATAATTTTCGAAGTAACACTGTTGCAAGTCTGCGTTTCGCGTGTTTGTCGTGTTCGTCTTCTTAAAGGGCCCCATTACCACCCGACGTTCAAAGAGGAGCGAGTTGCTCTCCTCGCCTTTGCTACGCTCAGCACAAACGCCTATTCTCCTAGCCACGTCTTCCTTAAAAACAAGCAAATAACGTCAGCGCTAAGCAGTCGAGCCTATAAGAATTTCACGCGTCTCAGCTTAACACTATTATCGCCGCCTGCGCAGTCACAAACACACAAAGTGAAGTGAAATCAGTGAATTGCACGGGATAGTCGTATAAGATGAGGAAGAACGAATGTGCGGCTGCATGACAGAGCAGCGTATCGGACAAATTCGGTCAGATATTTCGCGTAAATGGAGCAAGCGAGGGCATCCTTCGCAATGGTATATATAGTACGCGCTGTCCAACAATCATTACGGATGGGCACGCATATATGCGTGGAGCTGCCGAACATGATGCGCGCACCGGTCAATGGCGATAACTATACAGCACGCACTTTACCACCGCGAGGACTTGCCGATGTTCAGGTTTCAGTTGACGCGGATCCTACACTTAGACATCATGTGAATCAATGTCTGCGTCACAAAGTGCACAAAAAGGACAAGAAACGTCAAGAGAGAAATATGCACTTGTTTTTGCGTTTTGAGAGGCTGGTGAGAAGCCCCCTTATTAATGAACAGAGATTAATTACCCAAAATCACGATATGATTATGGGTGACGCCATGTAGGAGGGCTCCGCATACTGACCATTTGGGGCTCTTCAACGTGCACCTAACGTGCGTGAGCTCCGAGCATTTTCGCCTCCATTGAAAATGCGGCAGCCGCGGCCGGCATTTGATCCCCTGACCCACGGGTCAGCAGTTGAACAACAAAACCGCTGGACCACCGTGGTAGGTACACGCCCCTCTTCTTATGTCAGCGTTTCAATTACGCAACTCGGGAAAAGAGGAAGTCCGAATCAGTTTATTGTCGCGGTACAACGCGAACAAAGCACAGGTACGCCTTGGGACACCGACGTGTTCTAAACAGCTGAGCCGCAAGATTGTCCTCTTCATTTTCGAGTCAAGCCAGAGGCCTACTACCGATTGCTATAGTGTCCGCTAAATCCCCCCATCATCGGTTTCGTTTACATGTAGTCACGGGTCAATGTTTTTTTGTTTCAAAGTTATTCAATGATTGAAGAATCCTGTAAACGGCTGGACTAACTTTTAAATAGCTTTCAATGGTCTTAACTATATTACAATATGCCTAGTGAAAACTCAGTTTTTCGGCAGAGAAATAGGATGAAATACTGGGCCAGTTAGTGCAGATTCATTGTAGGTAACAGCACGATTAACAATGACGAACTCAATAATATGACTAATAGCACTGTGCCGTCTGCACTCTTCGTCTTCATCTGTATTAATTAAATCGATTACTAACGATGAACTCATTGACGTGTGCTTCCAACAAATTAGTTCTCTCTGAAATTTTAGTATACGAGGTAAAAAGAGTTCCGTGCTGTTAATGGTATGGTGAGTAAAATATGTGGTGGTAGACAATGTTCTGACGGCCCCGATCAATTTAAATGGGCTAAAGTAGCAAGACATCACTACTTTTTCTCTCACTAACGTGCGTATGTTTATCTCGCGAATGGAGAAGCGGCATATAAAAAAACAAACTTTCGTGTAGCACAAAATTCAAATTCTTCGTGCTTTAAAAACAGGCAGACATGCAGTGCCGTCAAGAACAAACCTGAATAAATGTCCAGTTTTCAAACATAAGAATTTGTATGCTTTTGTAAAATAGCCATTTAATTGTGCTTGAATGGAGTAATAAATGCCGGACGCTCCACAAAACAAGTTAATCTCAAAAACCAGTCATTGTAAACTACCACACTTTAAGCTTGCTTCGTCGACGTTGCGATTATCTGTTCTCGATACGAAACTAGTTGTTTTGCACGCAACAATACGCCTTATTTCATTGCAGCTCACAGCGGCCTGCGAAGGTGCCATCGCAAAAGTTGCAAGATACACCAAACTAACGCATCTCTCGCTCTTCTCTGCCATGCCAAGAGAGAAGAGCCTGTTCCAGCCTCATGTGACCCAAGTGCTATCAGCGCTTCGGCTGGTTCACTTGTCCCTGGCACACTTCTGTGGTGTGGGACTTTCCGTGATTGCGGAACTATGCCCCCAGCTAAAGTTTCTTTCAATACGCGCGTGTGACATCAGTGATGAAGAGGACATGGTCACAAGTTTCTCCAACTTGGAACATATGTGCGTCGGCAGCACAATGAAAAAAGAATTCTTCTTCAAGCTCTTGAGGTCCTGTCCAGGCCTCCGAGAACTGGAGATAGATAAGGACGAACTTACGACCGCGTTCGTTGTAGGTCCTGACGCATCGTGTGGGAAGCGCCCTATACTTGAACGAGTGGAGAGACTCACACTTCGCACTAACACCGACTGGTCTGAATTTTGCGGGTTGGATCACGTGGACGACCTGCCAAGGAATCTTGATTCAACTTTATCGCGCCTTCCTTCGCTACGGCGCGTACGCACCGACAGCTTCAAAATCCGCCTCCACATAAACTGCTGCTTCCCGAACATCGTTCTGGATTGGTGCACGTGCACAATTTGCGACTCAAAGTTCCCGGATATAGATCAGCAGCATCGAGATTTATATCAATTAACCCACCGCCTAAAGCAGCCGAAGCTAACCGAAAATGCCACTGCCACTGCGGTTGATAAGAACAAAGTGAAACTGAAGAGAAAATCAGTAGACACTAAAAAGGAAGTACCGAAAGAAGAAGTTGCTGTCAGTACTAAAGGTACGAAATTGAAGTTAGAGCAAACTGCAGTAAACATTAAAAATAAAAAACGAATTCAGACTGTCCGTTCGACAGTAAACAGGAGGAAATCAAAGCGAGCGCTCTAACCGCTTTTACAAAGAAGGCAATTGAAGCAGCTGTGGTTCCAGTAAAAGCTAAAGGCGATGACGTGAAGGCAGGAAAGGTGCCAGTCGACAGAAAAGCACAGAAATTCAAGGCAGGTGAAGTTCTTCTGGACATAACACAGGAGACACTAACAGCACGAAAAGAAATGCAGAAGATGTATGTTTCCATACGCCCTGTACGGAAAAGAAGGAATGAAGAAAAAAGAATATATAAACAGGTGGAAAATGACAACGTTGAGAAAGAAAACATGTTGAAGGAAGATAAGATTTTTGTACCTCTGTCTTCAACGGCAGAGCCGAAAGGTACGTTTAGAGAATATGAAGGAAGAACAAATGCAGTATCAGCATTGGGACCTGTGAAGTACGAACACAAGAGCCTACTAGAACCCGATTAAAGAGAAGTCAGTTTCCTAAGGGGTCAGTTTCTTCAATCCAATTTCGCGGCAGAGGGACAAAGTGATCTGCGTGAGAATGTCCTAAATTTGGTACAATTTCTTCAAAATTGTCCTCCATGTAGTATGTTCGAACTACAAGGCGGGACTTCGTAATAACTATTCTCCAATGAGCTGTTTTGTTGCACACGGGTGATGCAACATCCTTGGGAGTGCAGGGAACGTTCAGCAAGGGTGCTGTGATTGTTAGTGCATGATGATCAGACATTGCCATTCAGTTCTTGTGTGCAGCAGTGAGAGCGATGGTCAACAAGGCGCAGTATTACCTTCATTGCAGAAAATGTGCCATTATGCTTTCAGGAACCTATCATCAAGGACATTGAATTAGAGAGCTAGCTTTTATTGGGTCTCCAGATTTATAGCTTACTAGTGAAAGGTATAATTGCGCCCTTGTTGCTCGTCATGGGTGATCTGAATAAAATCTTTGAGTGGTTTTCTTGAATACAGCTCTTATAAGTGTACTCATGACAGAGTGCATGGAGAAATCACGAATTGCGTATTTTTGTCTGAAAAGAAGACGCACCGCTCACACATTTTTCATAAAAGTGAAAAAAAAGTGCACCTTGTAACAGTGGTGCAACGCTTGAACGAACAGCGGAGCTAGTGTTCACGCTTGATTCTTTTAGGCTTTCCTTAGTGTTACGAAGCTTTTGCTAGAGGGGCTAAATTTTCCCTACTAGCACTAAGAATAGCTTGGCTTGCCCATACTGCTCCGGTTTCTGTCGTTTTTCTACACTCTGTACACTTGAGAAATGTTCTTGGCGGGAAGATGTGACATGGCTATATAGCTGCAGCGGGCTGATGTGATTTGATTGATTGATTGATATGTGGGGTTTAACGTCCCAAAACCACTATATGATTATGAGAGACGCCGTAGTGGAGGGCTCCGGAAATTTAGACCACCTGGGGGTCTTTAACGTGCACCCAAATCTGAGCACACGGGCCTACAACATTTCCGCCTCCATCGGAAATGCAGCCGCCGCAGCCGGGATTCGAACCCGCGCCCTGCGGGTCAGTAGCCGAGTACCTTAGCCACTAGACCACCGCGGCGGGGCTGATGTGATTTCAGTCACGTTACTAACTGTTAAGTGGGTATTAGGAGAGCAGGTGCACGTTTCACTGGCATGACTAGTTACGTAGTCTTAGGTGCTTTTTAGGTATGTGAGAAACTATTTTGTTGCCTTATTGAAGTGATGGGACGAGTTGTTGCGTGATATATCACGCGATTTTTAGACGCAAAGCAGCTCTTTGACTCACTTGTGTAACGCCGGCGTATGTGCGTCCGTGCGAACGCACCACAACGCGTTCCCCTAGCCGCAGGTGTTGGAGAGGTGCCAAGTAGGTTGCCGCAGCGGCGATTTGACGTCCGCTACCCTCGGACCTATCACTCGCAGGTGCGTGCTAACGTCACTCTCTCCCTCAGCACCCTTGCCGCAGCGCCCACAGCAGCCGGCTCCTCCAGCTGCTCGCAACAAACCTCCCTCGCTTCACCCTCTCCACTGCCTGCAACGATTGACCGCACGTCGAGTGGAAACACACTTTCGGCTCGTTTATCTGCGATGAAGCTTACATGACACCCAACGTGCCTCCCGTGTCTTTGCGTTCAAACAAACGTTTACTCGAGTAAACGCTACACGGAGCATCGCTTCAAACCTTTTTTCCGGATCTCCTTCGACACCTGTTTCAACCTGCTCAACGCCGTGGGCAACACAGCTGCTGCACATTTCGTCAAGGTTCCCTTCAGAAAGATGGTGCGTGCTTTGTTTTCCGTTCGAGTATTCACGTGATGTTACGTGATTATGCTTTCAAGGCTAGCTATGACTTAGTTTTAGTCGTCATACTAATTGTTAGATGTTGTTGCATGATATTTGGTCACGTGAAATACTCGTTCGTAGTATGGCACTTGGCGGCCGTACACAATTAGTGCACGTGCTGCTGTGGGAGCGACGCAGAAGACAAAGGCAAAGCGCGAACGTGCTCGCTCATTTTGTGTTTGCGCTATCAGGCGCAGCGAAATTCGTTCACCGCTCGGCTGTTAAAACATGAAGGTTAGATCATCTTATCAAAACTAGACAAAATACGCCGGAAATTTTCGGCTTACAGTTAACGACAGATGACATGTTTTGCATGTAACACTTCAGTAGCCTTGTACGCAAGGTTATAGCATTGTCGGCTCGGATTCAATGCCCGTGTTCGGTCCTCGCAGCACGAAACAGGACACGAGGTGATCTTAAATCTGAACCCCTCGCTGTGTGTTTTACTTCCATAAGTAATAAAAAAAGTAATAAAAACAAATGCCAACAAAACGTGTACGGTTCTAGTTGTTGAAAGGGTTTGTCCTGCGTGTTGGGTGCGTCGAGACCAGGAAGTCTGGATTCAGCTCATTTGAAAAGTGAAACAAGCAGCGGAGCAGGCACGTCATTGATCTCAGGCACAAGCTGTTAACCCGTTAGGTACCAGCGTGACCATTGCTCACGCATCCCAGTGAAGCCTTACAATTTATGCAGTTAAAAAAAACGTGAAAATATATAGCGGCTATATACCCCTAGATAAAGCTTGCTTCGTTTATTGAGGAGCTACTGAAAAAGGCCGAAATATGTATTAAAAAAACAAAAAACTGGTTCGTAATGATAAACGAGAAAACTGAGTATTGCGCTGAAGGTCACGTAGCGCGTGAGGAGGAATTGCGAGGTGAGCAGTGAGTTTCGGAGCTGTGCGCTGTTGTACGTCACACTGTTCCTACATATAGTGGTGCAGGAGTGCTTTTCGTACTGAAGGCATTCGATAGCCATGCCTGGGTACATCGATTCATTGTTGCAGGTTGCCTCGAAAAACGGCAGTACATGTTGTTGTCTATATCTATATGTAGCGAAAATAACGAACTTGTGAACACTCGCTGCTTGCGGTCCTATTCAGACCGCATGGCAATACGTGAAAACGTTTTATGATTATGGCGATTTTTAGCCAACTACATCTGTGCCTGGTTCCATCGTTTAGAAATTATTCATCTCGTCCGTGTGCCATCTTAGCGTCACATGGTTGCAAAAAGCCAAGAACGTATACAGTGGCGCTGGTAAATACGGAGCTGCGAATCGGCGAACTTGTCTTCAGCAAAAGCAAAACTCCAGGTGTTTAGCAGAAGCAATATTCACTTCGTAGCTATAGCGGAGAGCGAAATCGGTCGTAGTTAAGCGTGATTGGCTGTAAAACAACCAGGCTTTGGTACATGACAAATCACACCTTTCAGCGCTGTCCGCCGTAGTGTAGCACTGGCTATATTGTCGTTGGCTAGTTACCCAAAGTTGCGGGTTCTATGCTGGTGGTGGCAGTCGCATTTCAGTGATGGTGATATTGATTGAGTGATTGATATGTGGGGTTTATCGTCCCGAAACCACTATTTATGTATATAAGAGACGCCGTAGTGGAGGGCTCCGGAAATTTCTACCACCTGGGGTTCTTTAACGTGCATCCAAATCTGAGCACACGGGCCTACAACATTTCCGCCTCCATCGAAAATGCAGCTGCCGCAGCCGGGATTCGAACCCGCGACCTGCGGGTCAGCAGCTGAGTACCTTAGCCACTATACCATTGCGGCGGGGCAGTGATGGTGATATTTTAGAGTCCCATGTATACACTGTACGATGTCAGTGCAGACTAAAGAACTTCAGGTGGACGAAATTTCCAAAGCTTTCCACAACGGCATCATTCTCAATTACATTGTGGTTTTGAGAAGCGAAATTTTCAATATAAACAAATCTGTTTTCAGCGTTGTCGCTTCAGTATTGCAAGTAATTATAATGTTTCTCGCGCATTTAGGCATGACAAGCGCACTAGCATTTCCCCCTGGTGACGCCTGCTCATATGAAAATGAATATACTCATGTGGCAGCATAATTCCGAATCTGTTCCCGATCGGCGCTAAATAGCTGTGATAGGTTTTCCGACAGCACGGGCTGTGTAGTAACTTAGCTGAAAATATATTTTCGGCTATATTTAAAAGAATGAATTAGGGATGAAGTATTGGCGGGAGCAAACAATATTTTAAAAAGGCAACAACATATGGCTGCTGCTTGTCATTTTCTCCGTGCTTAGAACACCATCGTGCTACAGTGGAGGCATAGATGGAGAATCAAAGAATGCGAAGTAAAACTGACTTCCACTCGCGTCCTAAAAATGGCGAACGTGACAAACATTAAGGCTTGCATTCAATTTCAGCTCAGTATAGTTGGCCATATCGCGTAACCACTCACACGCGCTATGGACAGTGGCCGTTGATGGGGACGCTGCATATATTCATACTGTGGTAATGGCAGTGACAGTAGATATGAACTGCTTTCCCACAGCGGTAGAAAAGCGGGTGATCAGAAGGCACACGCCAAACGTCGGTGTTCCTTGGCGCATAGCGTTGGACAACCGGTGGATGGTGTGGCGTTGGGGATGTTTCGGGGCGGTACATATAAGTGGTGCAGCGCCAAAGTGCGAACGCGTATTGAAGTTGGTACGGCGAACTGCGGCTGCGCAGTGACTAAGGTACTCGGCTGCTGACCCGTAGGTCACAGGATCGAATCCCGGCTGCGGCGGCTGCATGTTCGATGGAGGCGAAAGTGCTCTAGGCCCGTGTGCTAAATTTGGGTGCACGTTAAAGAACTCAGGTGACCTAAAGTTCCGGAGCCCTCCACTACGGCGTCTCTCATATACATATACGGTGGTTTTGGGACGTTAATTCTTACAAATAAATTAGAATTGGGTAAGAGCCTGGTCAAGACAGGACCGGCTAGCTGCCCACTTGCTGAGCTTTGACCCATTCTTGCGCAACTTAGTGCAATTAGTTTTTGTTATTAGAGGAATACTGACAAGACGTATACAGTCACCCGACATACAGCGCTGTGGCGCTGTGTCCAAGGAAAGAACATCAACAGATGGCCAATATGCGTGGCTCAGCATCTGCTGAAGTTGAAGTTTTTTTCAGGGGAACAGCGACCAAAGAAATATACAATTTGCCTGATCTTAATTGGCTTCAAAACCCTTCGCGTCACTACTCAGTGATGAAAATAAGCATGGTTTGCAATAATCTTTGACACTAAGCGAAAACAACAACAATTCGTCGTGAAAGGTTTGTTAAAGCAAATTAAAAGAGGGCGAGTGGCTCAAGTTGACGGGAAAGAAGTGAGAAATAAACATGTACTAAAGCGGCCAATCTCTTCCAATTATGTTGTTCGCATAACTTTTAATAACGAACTGTTATTGGTGAAAAAACTCGAATAAAAGAACTTTAATGGCAGAGTTTACCTTCCCGTTACCTTAGCTTGGTTAAAAGGTGCTGGTACGTCATATCCCCGCTCATTTCAATAAAAGGCATTTGCAAGCCATGGTTGTTCTTGCGGCACAATTTTTTATCAACCGAATTTGGACAGTTGACGTGTGGAAACTACAAGGTGCCGCCCTCTACGTATACCCATTTCTAGATAGAAATTTGTTTCAAACGTTATGTGAGATGTTCATAGTCACACATTAATGCCTGGATCCAGGGGATACAGCAACTCACGGAACCATGCGGACACAAAGGGTGGCCTATCTGTTACGTGAAGCCGGAAGTTGCCACGGCGGGCTATACTGATTACATTTGAGAGAAGACGCGTTGCGGAATTTAAATCAGGAAAAACGGCAACTCTTCGGAAATCCACAAGTACAGCGCTTATTCCTTTACACCCACGCAAATTCGCACCACCTGATGAAAAAACACTTTTTAAATAGTTTTTTTTCCCGCAAATCTAGCAATATCAAGATGTTTCCACTTCGGCGTAGGGTTCGTTGAAGAGTTGGTCTGGGAAGACGATAGGCGCGTCGCTGTCATAGCTGTTTCGCAAAAGCAGTATTGTTTAGAAAAATACAATGTCTCATGATGATTAATAACGGCGGGGACAGGAAGTTGAACAAATGCATAGAAATAACTAGCTACCTGCCTTTGTAAAAGGTAAATGAAATATCATTGCCCGCAGAATTCAGTAAAACATAAATGAGAATGTATTTTCTATCCAATCTGTAATTTCGAAATTTACGTAGTTTCAGAACTTTTAGAATAATTTAGGTTGTGTGATGAACCCTGCGAACAATTCAAGAGCCATCATATTTTCGCGGGCCAGGGATCCATCAGTAAATACACGAAGCAGCTAACTCTCTAGCAAGGGGTCACCCTTGCAGGCGAAACAGGGCTCAGGCAAATGCGATTTAGGTGTATGCTCTTTCACGACCTTCCGTGCTCTCAAGCTGTGTTATTGCAGTAGACCCCACCTCTAGCACATAGCCGTTCCCCCGGTATAACTCTCCTTTATGCTCGGTGGCAATGACCTGATCAACAAATGGTGTTGATACTTTTTTCTTGCATGACAGCTTTTTTTTTCTCTTTCTCACTATGCTGTTGTGAATTAAGAGCAGCCGATTCGCGTGGCACAGAATAAGCAACGGGCGCCTTTTTTGAGCTATGAGCAATCTTGTGGATACAGATCATTGTTTCACAGCATGCGCGTGTGTCGGTGAGGGGCTAGTTTACGGGGGGCACAGGCACTGTGCGACATCATTGCTACGGTTTCGGGCCAGCAAGTCTATAGCCGCTATGCTTGTATGGCGAAAACGCTAGTAAAATAAATGTGTATATAAACAGAATAGGATAAGTTAATCAAATGACTGAGTATAATCGGGGTGCACTTTAAGGCGTGTCATAGTGTAAAACTTTTGCCTTAAACTTGATTAAAGTAGTGCGAATGGCAGTGACATCTATCTCAAAAAGTCATCGAACGGGGCTTGCAACAGAAAAGAATGAAGAACATCTGGCGTATCGATGTCTAATCCATGCCCAAGTCTGCCCTAGAACGGGTGAGAGAGCAGCTATTCCCAGATTCCCAATTCTTGCGTTGGCATCGCTTCAGGTAACTCTTCGCTGCCTGCCCTTTAACTGTCTTAGCATGGTCTAAAAGTCGCACTGGGAAGCAAGTCAGGGCAGCTGGGTGAAACTAGCCGCTCCAATGATTTACAAAAACCACCCTTCATAACAGGTTGAAACCACTCGATGAGCAGCTCCCTCACATTGAAGTCTCGACACTAGAACTTTGACATAGGGTACTCCAGGATATTTCAGCCGTACCGTGTCGATACTGCTACTGCCAAGGCTTGCGACAAGTGTCATCAAATCTCGCCACAGGAACATAAAGGAAACGTGTACTAGCACTGTGCATCTCGGGGACTCTTAGCATTGAAAAACAAGGTGGCCGAAGTTTCAAGCGTAGGGTATTTAAAACAAGCTTGATTTGGAGTTTTCATTTTCTCTTAAAATAATGTTCCTTACGTGCATGGAAGCGCTTGAAGTGAATTTCAATGTCATGTGGTCGTTCAATTCATTCGCGTTTTGAATGAAACAAACGCAGATGGCTGTAGGGAAACATTACGTTTTGTCTTGTTTTGAGGAGCACGTGTCCTGCATAAGTGATTTATATCCATCACGCTAAAAGAATAACCATTGTCCACTTCGTTGCACGTCTATTATTGTGACAAAAAATACTCGATGTAAAAGCCACCTTGCTTTGCGTTCACTGCTTAGATCGCATATGGCTCTCGGTGAATCGAGGTGGAGAAGAGCAGAGCCGTGGGTATGATTTTCGAAACAAGGAGAGTGAACAAGTCGAAAGTGATTATTAGCTTAGCGTGTGGACCTTCCCTTGACTTATTGTAAATAGAGCTTTGTGAAGTGGAGAAGACCAGCCGTGGAAATGGTCTCAAAAAAGAAGGCGTTCCAAGCATCACCCGTCTGCTTCGCTCTTCTGCTGCTCCTTCCGGCAGCGTCGCCACTCGGTCGATTCAGAAAGGAGATGCGCGGACAAAGAGTGAACATACAGAAAGTAAGTCACGATGCATCCTTGTATGCTCGCAAGGTCGTGCAGCCATTAAATAACTGAAAGTTCGCCTGCAAGCCCATGTGCAGTTGTAAGTTTGACTCTGAGCAAAGTTACAAATATGAATTTTTTGGTGCTTTTACACGTTGAGCCAGGTTACTAAACGTTACTATTAGTTGTAGTATAGTGGGTAACAGTGTAATATTCCTGGTGACTCTGTAATTTCTTACTACGCGTCTGAATTCTAATAAAAGGTAGGGTTTGTACATTCTGCTATCATCTAAATTTGGCTGCAGATGTTGGGGATCAAAAGCTGAACGTTGTGAGTGCAGAACAGAGCATAAAGAATATTCAGCTATTACAACTTGTGTATGACGGTATAATTTTTTACAGCTCCAGAAACAATCTGTTCTTGTGCGTCATAAATGGTGTGCTGCCTCTTCAGGTGCCACAGTAAAATAAACAAGAACGTCGATTCTTTTAAACGACACTTTAAAAGTTGGCCCCGTATCTGCATGTACTCTGAAAATGTCGTCGAAAGACGATAGTCTTGCGTGTAGAGAAAGTGAACAAGACATTTATTTGATGTTCTGCGCAAGAACATCGGTAAATGGTATTCTGGAGGCGCTGCGTTAGAGTGCCTCGAGCGTGCAGCGGAGGCGAACGAGCGCATCAAGTCACGTCACACGTGAGACATAAGCGCCATCCGGCAGTTGTCTTAGAAAACAAAACGCGTGGCTCTGAGACAGGTGTGTGCGCCCATCTCAGAGGTGATAAGGTGTAAAACGGAAGACGACGGGCAGGTGCCAGCACCGTTTCGTATTAGCAAAGCGTTGGAAACACTCGCCTTTTCGTGCAAGCGTTGCATGATCAGCGCACCGTGATAAGCGCTACGGTCCTTAAAATTACATATGTATGCCTTACCTACTAAGAGACGCGCATGCAGAATATATACGTGCTGTTATAGTGCCCCAGACATGCGCAATAATTGCTTTTAAAGACGATAGTCTTTCTTGGGGACCTTTGGCGGAAAAATTTTGGTCTGTCTGTCTGTCTCTCTGTCTGTACATTTCTCGGTTTGTGCGCCCTAACGATACCCCAAACGGCACCGAACAGCCAACCCCATCCGCAGTGCCCACCAATATTGCTCAAGGTTTAGCGTTCCTAGTTGTGCGATTGTCCATTCGAAAAGCAGATATTGCGCATATTTGAGGTGCCATAACATTTTTATGTTTTATATGTCTCCCTTTATACTAGAAGAGACTTTATACTGCAGCGTTTAACGCGGACTGTAGCGTTTAACGCGCTGCGCTGAGAGTGCAACGCGATGCCGAAGAAGGCGTTTCCAACGCTTTGCTACGATGGCACGGCGGTGGCACCTGCCCGTCGCTTTACATTCTACACCTTATCACCTCCGTGACTGGCGCGCATCTTTCTCCGCGGTCGCGCATGCCTTCTTTTTCGAACATAACTGCCAGATGGCGCTTGTGTTTAGCGTGCCTAGATGCGCTTGTTCGCCTCCGTTACACGCTCGAGGCACTCTAATGCAGCGTCTTCAGAACACCATTCACCGATTTCCTTGCACAGAACACCAAATAAACGTTTTGTTCACTCTCTCCAGACGCAAGACTGTCGTCTTTCGACGACATTTACAGTGTGACATGTAGATTCGGGGCAATTTTTCGGTTGACAATTGCACAAGCATGAACGCTCAACCTTAAGCAACACATGTGGGGGCTGTGGAGGGGGTCGGCCGTTTCAAGTACCTGATGCCGTTAAGAGAGGGCAAACAGACAATGGTACAGACAGACAGACAGACAGACAGACAGACAGACAGACAGACAGACAGAGAGACAGACAGACAGACAGACAGACAGACAGAAGACCAAAATTTTTGCGTCGAAGGTCCCAAGGAAAGACTATCGTCTTTAAAAATAACTTTGACGGTTACCACACAATAGTCTCGTTCACGATAACACCGAATGGCGTAGTGCGTTGTTCTTACAGCTGCTTTCCATTCCATAATGATACTGTGAACCGAGACGGTAGCCACCTGACTTTAAACGCTGACAGAAAGAAGCTTCGATTGTGCTTGCGTCGTATCCGACGCACGATACTACAAATGTTCCGATTGACGTTCAGACAACGGTGCAATGACGCCGCCATTGGCGCGCATATTAAGCGATGACTTCTTTGTGAACCTGTGTACAAAACTGGTATAGTAAATGTGCAATAAAACTATACTACTACCTCAAAGCTTATTAAGATAATATTAAAGAGCAGTAATGCAGCATACCCTAGTGACTTCAATAACATGAAATTACGTTAGCCTGCCGAAAGGAAGGTTACTGCAGCTTCACCGCTTCATGAGTGTCTGCGAAACGGAGTTGGTTGAATTTTCGTTTTTAGAGTGTAGGTGGTGAATCATTTGCACTATTTTGTTATTAACTGTTACGTCAAGTGGTAGACCACCTTGTTTTTTCAATCGAAGAGCGTTTTACAGTAGCGGACTAGTGCATCTCAGCCGAGTCCTACCTTTGTGTCACCGGAGTCAATTAGGTTGACTGAGAAAAATCAGGTGGAAGACTAACACCGCTTCTCAAGTTAAGGGCATCCCTCTCCACGGAGACCATATCCTACTACAAAGCGGTAATCACCAACTGCCACGGAAGGTGTTTGGGGACTCTGCACTTTTCCGAGATGGAGCCGGGGCCCAGCGAGTAAACGCCAATGCGTCGAATGGGGTGGCTACGCAACACATAGCACTGAAACAGTGGCAGTAAATTTAATGAATATGTTCATTATATTTGTAACTTTTGATCTTTATATCTTGCGATTGCAAGAACAGTATTACAGCGGTACGACACTGCGTATTCTAACCAAATGAATTGGCGTGGTAACACAGGGATTCACCTGTGACACAGCCGAATGCACAGTCCGTTTGCGGGTCCCGACTTACAAATATTTACGGTTCATCTCACGTCGTCTATAACTAAAACGCAGGAAATTGACAGAACAGTGGGAAAACGCAAAACATTCTTTCATTGTGCGAATCAAGGTACGCTTTGTATTCAGCAAAACGGTCGATCGAATTACCTAGAAATCACGTCCAGTTGTGTTTGCACGCAAGGGCAACGCATTGTCTCTCTTCTTTCGGTAGCGGCTGTATATAGCTGCGCCGCGTCTATAGTGAACGATTGCAGCCTCCCCAACGAGGAAGCATGGCCTGTCTTGAAAGGGCAAACGTCCACTAGTGCACGTGTGCCGCACACAATAGGCTCGCTAACGCGCCGCACAGTAAAAAAAAATGTTTAAAAAATAACAGATCAGCCTTTGCTTCAGGCTGACTGAGGTTGACCGACTGCTGGCTTCAGGTTGGCTGAGTTCTGTGTTTCAACAGCACTCTGCTCAGCCAAGGAATAACTTAGACCTAAAAATTTCAATAGGTTCGCCTTATAAAAATACAGACTGATAGGAATCACATTGAGCAAAATTCAACAAAACCGAGGCTCCCGTTATTGAATATGTTTCCACAGATTCGGTTGAACTCAGGGCAATCCCCACGACTTGCGTGCTTCAGGCGACGTGTTTCCTATTCCCTGATTTTCCATAGATTATGAAAGACCATCAATCGGAGCTCATATTTAGTGCACGTGAAGAGGTTATTAATGGCTGACGGTCAAGAAAAGTTACCTAAATATTTACGCTGCACAAGTAGATTCTGATCAGCTTTCCCCAGCTGTGATGACTGTGTGCGGCAGTGGTGTAGGAAGACATTTTAAGGGCTAAGCTCTTTATAGCGGCATCCATTCATCCCTCGTAGCCGCTGTAGTGTGTAACAAGTATAACATTTTGACCTCCAACGTGGTGCCAGGGAGAGGTTTCTTCTGTGCATTGTTGAAGAATAAAAAATATTGCTCAATGTACATGCCACTGGCTGCTAATAGAGAATGAGAGACAGGAGCGTTCAGCTTTTATTTAACACGCACGCTGCGATCCCCATTAGCAGCCATTGGCATGTACATTGAGCGTTATTTGACAAGAAAGGGTTGCTACGTTATACTCGCTGGGTGTAACCTCTCTAGTTTTAGAAAGGTTTAGCGAGCGTTGAGCCGCAGTGCCATGAATACAATGAACTAGTATATACAATAAACTTGAGCTGGTTAAAAGTGGGAAGTCGATACGAAGCGCAAGCCTTAAGAAAGTAAAAGCCGAATTCTCCTGTCTCGCATTTCCCATTATTAGCCATTGACATGTACATTGAGCAGTATCTGACAGGAAAAGGTTGCTACGTTATACTCGCTGGGCGTAACTTCCTTGGTTTTAGAAAGGCTTAGCGAGCGTTGGGCCGCAGTGCCATGAATGCAGTGAACTAGTATATACCATGAACTCGAGGTGGTTAAAGGTGGTAAGTAGACCCAAAGCGCAAGCCGTAAGGAAGCGTGCGTGTGCCACCTCTCGTTTGGTCCTTGGAACGTCCGCTGAATGGCGGTGCTTCTATATGGGCAATATATGATGAAAACATGCGAGATGGTGGTACTTGGAGTGTTGAATAGATGGACGAACGGACACACAGGCAGATGCATGGATGGACGCATGAACGGACGCAGGGGCAAATGCATGGACGAACGCAGGGGCGGACGCACGAACAAACGCACGCACGGAAGGGCGGATGGACGCATGGACGGTCACACAGACGGACGGATGGATGGACGGAAGCAAGAACGAATGGACGGACGAATGCTTCACCCCACTCTCCATCATTGACTCCGTGGATATGCTGCCATTTTTTTTTTGGCGTGAAGTGCCATGGTCTCGGCGTTCCGGGGTGCATCGTCGTCTACTGCTGCTGTTGTGATGCTCGATATACTTGGGTGCAAGAAAGGACGCCACCACCTCAGCGCGTGCCGCGTGGTGAGATGGAACAAACGGGGTGCGTCGGCTATGAAAATGCTCTTTCTGAGATGAACGCTGAAATAACAACTCACAAGGAACAAGAACATGCCCCCGTCCGTGAGAGAAAACGCCGATGCCAGCAGCGTCTGGTGCTATTCGCAGTGCACAACCATTTGCTAGCTACCCTTTATATGTAGGCACTGGGTCTTGACATGCCATATAGTGGTTGTGGAGATTCCTCATGTGCATGGTTTAAATATAAATATTTGAATCATGCGCAGTAACTAAAAACGGTCAGAAACCACTAGTTTTTAAGTCCGAATCCCTAAAACTGTGGCCGACGATGAGACTTGTGGACGCTGCATGCTTGGCCCTTCGGAGATTTCATGCTGGTAGAGCTTAAACACCATTCCGTACATGCCCTTTCACCACAAGTTTTTTTGTGGGGTGGCACCACTTTCAAGTGAACTGGGGACCGTGTGGGAAGATGTGGTCAAGTCTCATTTTGTGCATTGTATGCCATGGCGAAAAAAAAAAACGTCTGCAAGGAAGAGAGGGGGCATGGGTCCGGTGTTCCACCTTCTGGCTACGTTCCTGTCACTGGTGCACCCGTCGACAGTCGGCCCAGACTATTCAGCGATATACGGCAGCTTCCAGAGGGGATTTACATGAAGACCTACAAGCCCTGGCAGTGTATGCACTTCTGATAAGCCTTGTACGCACTATCGTCAACATCATTAAAAACTCCATCAATTCGCCATCCACTGCTTGTTCTGGATTCCGTGAAGCGAACTGTTGCAAAAGGTCATTATAGTACGGTGCATTCCTGTTCAGCTTAAAACAATCGAGCAGGTTATAGTCTCTCTCTCTCTACAATCGATGGTCTCGGTACGCGACACAGGCCCTGCTCTGTTCGAGCTTGTTTCCTTTCCTCCCTTTCCTTCTTGCTTATTTTATATTTTTTTCCCTGCTTCATACTCATGCCCAAAGCAGATCGGCAAGTATAGTACAGGCTGGCTGTCCAATTATCTTTCCTTTGCCTATCTGTTTCCTTCTTGCAGCCTGCTCATTGATACGCAATACGTCTCAAAGCGCCGGGTTTGCAGTAAACTACATATATCTCCGACAGTAACTTTAGGAGCACCACTCTTGAAGGTGAATGTAAAACGTCGAGTGACCACAAAACTACGTCCACATGTTGTTTATCAACCGCGCCCCACAAATGAGGCAGCCCACGCTGCCACCACACCAAATTAACCCACCGCCCGAGCCGAGATCGAGTAACGAAAGGCCCCCACTTCCACCAGGTTACCACCGCTGCACTTTAGTTCAGGCATTGGAGTATGGACGTTCTTCAATGATCTGTGACAGGCTATGGCCCCACTCTACCTTGTATACGTCAAGGAAAGGCTTAGCATAGCATTAGCCTAGAAGACCACGTGAAGCTCCTATAAGACGAAACAACATCAATGTTTCGGATGATTTGTATGGCTAGTGTATAGTTTTCTCGTTATGGGGACAGCTGATGACTCATTGCAAAAACTTACAGAACGAAGAAAAACACATGGTCAAAGGAATGGTGATGGCGACAGACAAATCACTGATGGGCCTCAATTTTTTGGGCTACCAGGCAGAGACTTTGCCAGCTTAGATGACATGCGCTGGCGATTCCCTACGTTATGGGCGGAACACATTACATCGTCTAAGTGGGATGCTGCGCTGCGCAGTACGGATTCAAAGACGCAGCTATGGGCAGTCCAACGGGCCTACGACGTGGCGGAGAGGTTCGATTCATCTGTTCTGACGTTAGAGCGGCCCACTACGTGCTAGTTCATGCCACTACGGACCTGATTAAAGTTGTTTCATACCATACCAGGCAGGTATACAGGACGAAATAAAAAATGTTTGTTGTGAGATGAAACTTCTTGAAAATGAGTATTTTCGTAGGGAGGTCATTCGATGGTTTCTTCAAATATGGACTGAATGGCCCTCTTTTGCCATAACGGTGATCTTTCTCGAATATAGGTGATGTGATGAGAGTCATTTAAAAATCTTCCCCGTTAAAACACAGCTTTTCATGACGGAGCTGATGTCCTCTCCTTTTTCATTGCAGTTTTACAACACGAGCGAACCTATTTGGACCTATTACTCAACAGAGCATTCGAAACTCGAGTGCAAGGTGGACACTTTGATTGAGATGAACGCAACTTATGTCAAGTTTGAAGCTGCTTTTTCCGCAAGAGGAAGTGTGAGGTAAACACAATGGTCACTGTTTACCGACACGCACAAGGTTAGTGACTGACATTTGCTTCGCAGGTTAAATGTGACAAATCTTGGGAAGCTCGAGAAGTGGAAGGCCGAGAAAGAATTCAACAGGGGCTGTTTTAATGCTCTGATACTTTCAAACCCAGGTAAGCGACACCGCAATGCGCCTTGCAGGTGAGCGAGATAATTAGGGCTGCTGAGCTTGGCATAAATGCGGTGAACACATGTCTAGCACATCCCATGAAAAGAATGTTTCATAATCGCGTCGTGACTTTCAGATGTTAACTTTTTCCAGCATGGTGGTCACCTCAGGTAACCACCTTTTTTCTTTTTTTCTTCTTTGAACACGTGAACCCCGCGTGTCAAACTTTCACTGGGCAAATTTTAAAGCTTTCGACAATCTGACAGAAATGATGCCACTTCGTTTCGCCTTCAATGTAGCATGCTACGATTGCTTTCTTCCGGCTGTCATTATCCTCAAAACGCGCTAGATGGTGGACCCGATATATTTTCTTAATATGAAAGTATGCGCTCTCCCTATTATATTAATTGTGCAGGAGAGCATATTGTGTGAGTACGTAACGCTAAGAAATTCAGAAATGAAAAGCTCTACTCGGGCTGTATAGCGTGCCATGTCACTGAAGTAGGTGGTGTATAATGAACCTTAGTAGGCTGGCGATACGTATATGAGGGCGGCGGCTGCAGTCACGCCGACCATAAAATAAGAGAAGATAAATGATGGAATGTTCGCAGCTCGCGCTCAGCCTCCGCTGACACATCATCGAGCACCGTCAGCAAGATGATATCATCATCATCAGCATCATCATCACGGCTGAGGCTTGGACGAGTAAACCTCGGTAGTATTGTCTTTAAAGGGTTCCTGACCAGCTACTGCGCAGAACCTCACAACATATATTCTCGAAGTTGGAACGTTCCTGAATTGGGCGATATCAGATATTGCATTTCTCCGTTGTCCAGCAGATAGCCTTTAGTCCGCTGACACGAACGAAGTGCCCGTAGCAGTTGTACTACTTAAGCTTTTCCCTTATCATCTTGATAGAGTTGGTGATCATGTCATTCGAGTTGCTTGTACGAAGGAATCTAGAAAGGAAAAGCTGTACTCGTTCAGTATACGTAGCACCGTGACGCTGAAGTTGTTCACCGGGGGTGACCACCATGAATGAAGGTGTTTAGAAGGGTAGACATATATTGATTTCTATCGTTCTAGTGGAGCTATTTTGCAAAATATTAACAAGCGCCCTCAAGTATGAGCTGGATGTGTCCTACACAAAATGTTCTTTGCTCCTGCGGGGAAAGGAAGACTGCTTTGCGACGCTTCACCGAAACTGACCAGTAGACCCTTACTGCACGTTGGTCCCCTTAGGTGACCACCTCATATAATTTAACCTAAAGGGAAATTTTTTTGTTTCCTTTGAGAAAACAGTCTTCTGAATAAAAGTTCAGCTTTTCATCATTAAAGCCCTGCTTCCCGCCAAAAATAGAGTTTTGTACACGAGAGTTAAGCCAGAGCACACTATTTAAAACAGAATGATAATGGATGACTTAATCCACTCCATTATTGTATTCGGACTTGGTTTGCGTAGTTACAGCTTGCAGAATAAAAGGGAGCAGCAAAGCTGGGCAGCTATGACGTGTTCCGGATTCTTAAGGCTTTGGTCAATCGTCACTTGGTTCATGCAAAAGACCAACATTATTGGCATAGACAAGCGATGTGCGTATGGGTATTGAAAAAAACTGAAGGTTTTTAATTTTGTTTGCTGGTACATACACGTACACATAAGAACTTGTGCACGAACACATACTAGATATGGTAAAACACCACGCTCCGCACTCCAGACACACACAAAAAAAAATTCTGGCTTGTCTACTGCTCTGAATAGTTTCCTCGAAAGGTCGTCTTTTACTTCATAACGAAGGGTGTCCTGCACTTTGTATGCTTCTGACGTTTCTTGCTTTTAATAATGAACCTAATGATGCTTGTCTCGCCCTGGCAATATGTCTGCAAAAGTAATTTTCCTTTCATGACCCGGTATTAAAAGGTGAAGCCCAGCTACTTGAGTACACTGGTGACTAATTTTGTAATGAAAGCAAAGAACATAATTATGGGGAGGCACGAAACACAACTTCATCTGAAACTTCAACTCTGCCTTTGAAACCCAATATCAAGATGTAATTGGGGCGGGCAAACAATAGGGCAAAAATGAGAGAGTAAAACTTGGTTGAGCAATAGCTGTGCTCTTCTTAGAGGCATCAAGGCGCGGGAACAATATGCACATTTCGTCTTACTCGCAGCTGCAATTTCAGTCAACCAAAGTTGGCAGTTCGCCAAAGCCGTGTAAATACATCTGTTCTAGAATCAGCCCAGTATTGCACGATACTGGGCTGATATATATACGCACGATATTTGTATTTAAGCAAGGAACATATTTAAATTGCGAACAAGTGGGAAAACCAGTGGATCAGGAATGTACACGGAGGTTCTCCTTTAGAAAGAAGGAAGAAATTTTATCAGTGGTGAACTAAAAAGGGGCCTAGAACGCCACAATATGTCCCAGCAAAATTTATGCAAGAAAACTCTGTATACTTAACATCTATGACGCCTAAAGGTTTTCTGATCTAGTGCTGCTACTTGTTATGCCAGCAAGGAATCAATAAATAAGGGCACCAGTCAATCACAGAGAATGCGCGAAAATCACAAGTTGATGAAGTTTTGTTTCACGTTGAGCATTGCGAATTGTAATTGAACTTAAATTGAAAAGTATGCAAGAAAAGTCTATGGTCTGAAATTGATGTTCTACCAGCACACGAAACTCCTTAAAAAAGGAGATTGACTCCATCTAATTGGGAAAGCTTGGCTTTTGTAGCAATATGTATTCCAAACGATGAACCTCTCTTGAGAGCAAGGCACCTCTTAACACCCTGATTTAACTAAAAGCGATGTGTTCTCTTTGCAGGTCGCCGGCCTTATGGATACGAAAAACTTTTGTTCCAGACGCGTGACAACAGCTGCGGTGTTTTCTTGCTGGGTGTAAACGACGTCGCTTGTACGTATTATTGTGCTCTTCATGTGAATTCACTCTGCAAGTAAACTAGGAGATGTTCATGTGAACTTGGAGAGGTTCACATGATTGATGTTAAGATTGTCTGTAAAAGATGAAAGAAAGAGGACATAAATAATAAAAATAATAATAAGTATGGTTTTACGTCCCAAACCAAGATATGAATATGAGAGACACCTCAGTGGTAGGCACCAAATATTGACGTAATCTGGTGTTCCTCAAGGTGCATAGACTTCGCACAGCACACTGGCCTCGATGATTTCGCCTACATCCAAATGCGACCGCCATGGCTGAGATTGAATTCACGGCCTTTGCGTCAGCTGCGGAGCGATATAGCCATGGTTCCGTCGAGGTAAACCAAGGGGACGTAAATAGCGAGAGAAAGTGTTCTATGAAATGGCCAAAGGCAAAAATTCAGTTGTTTTGTGATACGATCGAAGATATTGCGCTGTACAAGCCTTCGGCTGATTCACACTGTGCTCACAACGAAAAAAAGAAACGTTGGAAAAGGAACAGCAGTAGATACCAAAAACGAGAATTGACGACTTATGAGCATCTTTTTAAATGCGCTCGCACATCGGTTATAGCTAGCGAAGCACGTTGAGACTGCTCGTTATGCGAAACATGGCTCGGCAAACCCACTTGTGAGTCAACTCATTCAGACTCAAGGGGGTCCTGAGCCTTACTCCCGTATTCACAAACGCTCCTTCACTCAAAAGCTCCCCTCGACTTGAAAAAAGCCGATGGGAGCGCTCTTTGCAGACCAAGTCACTGCATATCGGCAATAATTTGCAGCGATTCTTGAGAAGCGCAGCGTCAATTTCAGTCGAGCAGCGGTGCAGTACTCTGCTCAGTGAAGTGAAGGGTGGAATTCGAGTTGAGGAGCGTTTCTGAATACGGGGTTAAGTTTGACTGAGTCGAGGTGAGTAACGATGTGATGAGTTTGATTCCTAGTGAGTCCAGTTGAGGAAAATATTTTTGAGTTTCTTTCTAAGTGTGCTGTAAACACAAAACACATTTCTTGAGTCAGTCTGAAACATCTCCATCTTTCATTGCCAACCTGCGGTACAATCTATCTATCTTCAGTATTACCACCAGCATTTTATCGGCTAACGTTTTGCACTGAATTCTATTCATACATATCTAAATGGCATTGCGTTCACCTTCCATTTCGGCATTTATTGATCGCAGGTCAACTGGGGGGTGGGGCAGAAAAATACTCTGACTTCTCCCTGCAAACTCTTTCACGAGAATTTCTAGGTTGAAATATTTCGTGCGTGTAGTGTGTTATATAAGAAAGTCCTTTCTGGCTTGAAACCACTGACAATTCGTATATGACGGCCGAAAATCATAGCGCGCTTTAGAACAGATATTAGAGAGTTTTAGTACTATGGAATGGTGCTACGTACGCATCACGCAAGCGCCTTGCGTTACGTGGTGTCGTTTGCCACTAATCAGCTTTTAGTACGCCGTAGTACCCGCGTACGAAACGAACGTGAAGCGTGTTGCGCCATCTGGTAGATCAAAATAGAAGCATGTGTCGTCAACAGCCAATGTGAGCCAATCCAAGTGTAATAGCCAGATTATGGCCATATTTTAAGCCACAGAGCCGGTCGGTGCTTGTCTTCCTTTCCTTCCTCCATGTTGCCTTGGATGCCACCATTTTGCAAAACGAAGTCTCGCGCTGTCACGAACTTGTTCGAGAGCGGCGCGATCACCGCATACGTACGCACGCACGCATCTCATGCGTGCGTGCGTAACGCGATACGTGCCCGTTGCGATCTGCGCATGCGCACTACGCAGAAAGTGGCGTCCTTACGTACGCAACGCCGCCACGTACGCAGCGTACGCAGTACTAAAACTCTCTATTATGTCAGATATTCGCGAAAGAGAGAATGGACGCCATAGTAGAAAAATTTACGCTAACAGACTCATTAGTAGACTCACACAGGCTCACTGAGGTTCGGTCAAACCACGAGTCCGACTGAGTAACATGTCAGTGAGTTGTAGTGCCAATGTGTTAGGACGAGAACTGTTTAGCGAGTCTGAGCCCGAGTGAGAGCAAAATGTTTTCTTGAGTGAGTGTGGTGCGCTTCAATTTTACAGGGAAAACTGTTATGAGGTCACTACAAGGGTGGCGTGCGCCATAGTTGTCCGCGGCGGCCACCGATGTCCGTAACAGATATCACAGGCAGTAATGAAGCCCCGCCATGGAGGTTTAGAGGCTAAGGCATTCGGCTGTTGAGCCGCAGGTCGCGAGATCAAATCCCGGCTGTGGCAGCTGCATTTCTAGTCCAGGAGAAAATGTCGAAGGGCCGTGCTCTCAGAGTTGGATGCACGTTAAAGAACCCCAATATAAATAAAAACAGCAATTAGAAAGTGGAACTCAAACCCGAGTCACATGCGTGCCAACCCATTATTCTACCACTGAGTCACATCAGTGCTTGAAACTGTTGCAAACTGACCCTAGGCTGGCTTCTTGTCAGAAATCACGTTGATATGGCTTTTAAACCGCTTTAGGAGAGCAAACAATCAACGAGGTGTCATACATTGCAAACTGGGTATTGAGTGGGTCGTCAAACGCCTCAACCCATTACAAAAGCAAACCATAATCCTTCCAATGTCTTCAGCGAAAACATCAAAATAACTCGCACAAAGTTTGTTGCACTTGTGTAGCCGGTACCACGCTTCCCCAAAGAATGACGAAGATTGGTATGGTTATTGCTACTCTACCGCACAAAGATTATGTGGATTTGTGGCGTAGCAAACACCCTGCAGGTGCTCTTGTTGCAGTTATATAAAATAATGTTTAAAAATAACGCCAGGTCTGTACGGAACGTGCAGCACAGTTACAACGAAAGCTGGCATAGCAGCCTTAGAGAGCTTTTGAAAACGCTCTTTGGGTAACTGCTCTTACTTGCTTGGTACCCACTATGTTATAAGCAATCACAATTATTGTGTAGTAGGCCAGCATTCACTATGCTGTCCATCGTTATTCTTCGGAGAAGCGTGATATCCGCTACACGCTTCCTAAGAATTTCGTGCAATTTATTATACAGTGACTCACGACAATGAATAATTATGCCAGATGTTGCTATGTGCCACAGTTAAAAGGCGGTCAAGAACACGTCTTGAGCATTGGATGACCCGCTCGTAACGCAATTCGCATTGTGCGACACCTGGTTGTTCCTTTGATGTTTTCAAACGCTTTGTCAGTCATGGGTTTTGCTTGCGAGCATTGGGACAGCGATGAAACGATAGAGCAAGTTCTCTGTCACTGCCCTCGTTACAGCGTGCAAAGACGGCAGCTAGATGCTGCGTTAGCTCGTGTTGAAGAGAGACCCTTGTCAGAACAGTCAGTGCTTGAAAGGCGACATAAACTGTCTTCGCACAGAAAATCAATGAAAGCCTTATTGAACTTTCTGCGTGGTAGTGGCCTAGTGAATAGGCTATAGCACTCTAACTCATTTTTGTCTTTTCTCTTTCGCGCATCTATTTCACTCTTCACTTTCTTTTACATCTTTAGTCCCTATTCTCCCTTCCCTTAGTACAGGGTAGCAAACCAGATGCTCCAATTTCTGGTTAACCTCCCTGCTTTTCTCTCATTTTATTCTCTCTCTCTCTCTCTCCTAACACAATTCATTCCATTATTTCAAGACTGCCTAAGGCCAGTTTAGAAACGAGTTCCAAGAACCACCGTGGCTCAGTCATAGAATACAGGGCGGGCACGCAGTGGACCCGGGTAGAAATCCAATTGTGTTCCTGGCGTTATTAAATGAGTTTTTTTTTCTTATTGCCTGTGATGTTTTTTACGGACACCGGCGGCGGACAACCACGGTGCCACACGTTAGTCGTGTTTTGATCTCATGAGAGCTTTCGCTGTAAAAAGGCTCTGTAAAGGCCGCTTTCCCAGCTTTCGCTGTTACTGTGCTGCGTGTTGCGGGCGGGACTGGCATGTTTTTTTTTGCCTGTCACGTGAACTCATCTTGACACTGCACTATTGGTATGCTCAATGATCATGAGGTGAAAAATTATTATGAGTGCTACCTATTGCACTGCACATGAATGATATGAAGCACTACAGTAAAGGAACTAGCAAATCTATCGTGTTTTTTTCTAACGTCTTATGCAAAGGCTATATGTCTAGTTTATAGATGGACGCACATAATAGTGCCTAGGACAAGGACAGAAGAAAGTGTACAACAAGTGGGAGAAAATAAGGTGCATATTACATCTAGCATTTTCATCTTCTCGCTGCTCTGTGGGCCAGTTAAACAAGGACTGGTCCCGTGATTCTATTTGAGTGCATAAATTGGTCCCTATAGGTGTAACAAATGACTCACAGCGTATAGCCAAAGAACATCCGCTTCGACTGTCTATGTTTCCAGAATTTTCATAGTATGGTATAAACGCCGACCAAATGTGCTTAGAGGTACATGTAAAAACGAAAAGTGCTCTGAAGATAAAAGACGTCACAGCTGTCTATGTCATGAACTATAGCCGCTGTCTGTGTTGTTGATTACGTTCTTGAGGACGTTGGGAAGAAGACGAAGCTTTTCCTGAGGGGAATGCTGGTTTTAGTCTCTGATATTTTTTCTCGTTTTCTTTGGTGCTTGTGGAAGATGCCGCTCTTCTGTCTGCGGAAATGGACGTAGAATCACCAGGGCCTCCACCCATACGTTCCGCGTCGTCTGTGGCCACTCTAAGAAAGCGCGCCGGCCACCCAAATGACGTAGACAGTGAGGACACGCTGATGTACTCAACGGCCAGTGATGAGAGCTCCGATGAAAGTGACTTTGTGCCCGTGGCAAGACACAAGGCGAAGAGAAGGCTGCTTACGACATCTCCTTTCCGAAGTAAGGCCACCACGAATATTCAAGAGCCACCGGTTTATACAATTTTGTTTGTCCCGCTGAATGCCGCTGACAGCATGAACCGACTTAATCGCCAGGTCACGTCTATGTCACTTGATGCGCTCGTTCCGGGACAAATAACAGACGTGAGAATCAATGGCCGCAAGAACGTTCTGGCGATAGACGTTACGCAACGTACTGCTCTCGACGAATTGACCAAGGTGAATGTGCTCGGGAACATCAACGTACGTTCTTTCATACCAGATGGCAAGGACTCTAGGGCAGGCGTTATCTACGACGTCGACACTTCTATCAGCAATATTGATTTTCCCACTCTAATCAAACCAGTGACGGAAGCTACTATAATCTTGCAAGCCCGCCGTCTCGGGAACTCACGATGCGTGAAACTAGTTTTCAAGGGCGACAGCCTCCCAACTCAAGTAAGAGTTGGTTATTTTCGACACACACTACGGCCGTTCGTGCCGAAACCTCTTCATTGTTGGAAGTGCTGTAAAATAGGACACGTGAGTGCTGTTTTCACAAGTTCTGCTGTGAGCTCCCGATGCTCGGAGTCGCACAACACGGAAGCCTGCCAGGCAGAACATCGCAAATGCAGCAATTTCCAAGGTCCTCACGAGGCGTCATCAAAGCAGTGCCCAAATGTGAAGAAGGAGATGCAAGTGCTGAGGCAGATGACCAGAGACAGTTCCACCCACAGGGAGGCTGCTGCCAAAGTGCGACGTAGGCGTTTGCGTCATAGGAAAACTCCTAGGACATCCTCTGCTAAGGCCAGGGATACACCGCTACCCCATATCACGCACTCACCACCACAAGCATCAACAAGTGTAAACAACAAGCATCCTCAGAAAGACGCAAGAAACATTGACCCTGATGCGTGGCCAGCGCTGCCGCCAGTGACACCGCCAGTAGAGCCACAGCATCGCCCGCTGAAAACTACTTCATAGCGAGTAAGTCATGAAAGTCAAGATAACGAAATAATAGACGTGATTAAGACCCTCATGAAGACAATTCGAGTACTCCTGAATAATATTCAGACTCGGGCTGCTCACAGTGCTCTTCAAATATTAGACACTTTGAATCTGGTGCTATCAAATCTAGAGAAGCACCATGGCTCTTTCTCTGCAGCCCTTCCGTAAACAAGTGAAATAGGCATCAATTTTCCAATGGAATGCCCAAGGTTTTAAACCCTGCATTTCGGATTTTCGACCACATGTTTTCAAGAATCAGTTTCCAATTATCGTAATTTGTGAACCACGTCTTCACATTGCTATACGACTTTCTAAATACGAGGCTTTCAGATCTGCAACCCGTAACGAAACCAGTAAGGTCATTGTGTACATCAGGTGCGAACTCACATATATTCAGCATCCAGTAACACCGGACGACAGCAAGCAATACGTGTGCCTGACAGTTAAGAGAAGAATGTGAACTTCACGTTAGTGGCAGTATATATTTCGCCTTCAGGCTGCTTCGACCCAGCAAGATTAAGCGCCATTATATCAGCGACACGTGTGCCATGGATTATTACCGGTGATTTTAACGCTCATCACCCCCTGTGGGGAAGCCAGAAGATGGACCGTCGGGGAAGAGATGTCTCTTCCTTTGCATCTGACCACCAACTATATTGTTTAAATGACGGCACTGCCACGTTTTTACGGGGTCTGACATATAGTAGCTGTCTCGACCTAACTTTTGTGTCAAGTAGCCTAAGTACCAAGGTGCAGTGGCTTGCGGACAATGAAACGCATGGCAGTGACCACATCCCCACCTATACAAAAATCAAGGTGCTAAGCAAGTCGCAAATCGTGCCCACTTCACAGATAGACTGGTTAAAGTACAGATCATCCACAGAGAAGTAATGCGAGAGAAACCAAGAAGGTACTCTTGAAAGCCTAGAAGGTATAATGAAGGCCGCTATCCGAGAGGCAACGTTTGATTGTGGACCTTTGCCAGATTTTTGCAAATATGAGGTGGAGTTGGAGCGACTTCGCGCAATCCGTCGTCGCGCCGAACGACGTTATAGGCGCACGAAATCCATCTACGACTTGAGGGAAGTGAGACGTCTACAAAAGAAGATTCAACGTCGAATCAATGCACTGCAGTCGCTACGATGGAAGTCACTATGCGAGTTACTCGATCCCCACAAACCTCTTTCGCAAATATGCAGAATGATCCGCGGCCTACGAACATTGCCACAACAGCATCGTCCGTTCAAATACCTTGCTCTCCACCAAGGCTGGCGTGAAATAGATGTAGCGGAAGACTTCTGTGTCAGGGTTGCAAACAAGCGGTCCAGGATCAACATGAGTAACCTACGAAACGCGCCGGTGTCCAGAGACACTCGGATGGACAATATGTTTTCTCTAAAGGAGCTACAGGCAGCATTGGCAGCATGCAAGCGCTTGTCATCGCCTAGACCCGATGGACTCACTTACATGGCCCTTGCTAACCTAGAACGAACAGCTCGGCGTGCCCATCTAGCTGTATACTATGACTCGTGGAGCAACGGTTTGGTTTCTCCTTCGTGGAAGTGCAGCCGCCTTGTGCCCCTGCTCAAACCAGGCAAATCGCCTCTGAACATGGCCTCCTATTGCCCCATCGCGCTTGCCAGCTGTTTTGGAAAGGTGATAGAGAGAATGGTGCTGACTCGCCTGGAGTGGCACTTGGAACATAACAATATATACCCCGATGCTTTGACCAGCTTTCGACGTGGACGGTCTTCCATAGACAATGTTGTTGATCTTGTCACGTCTGTACAACAGCAGAAAAGCCTAAAGAGATTATCAGCGGCTCTTTTCTTGGATATTAAGGCTTCATACGACAATGTACTACATGAAACCATCCTGAACGCCTTGGGCAGCATTGGATAGGGAGGCCGCGTTTACCAATGGATCTACAGCTATTTTAAAGACAGAACCTTCTTCGTTCAGACAGAAGATGGCGCAACAAGGCAACATCATACTTATCGCGGCGTACCTCAAGGTGGGGTCCTAAGCCCCGTACTTTTAAACTTTGCGCTCATTGGCCTCGTTGACGTCCTGCCACACTCCGTACATCTGTTGATATACGCGGACGACATCTGCATCTGGGCATCAGGGGTCACGCGTCTACACGTACGAGCCAGGCTTCAGACAGCGGCTTTACTGACGTCAAACTACCTTCAAGGACGAGGACTGGAGCTGTCATTTGAGAAATGCTCACTGGTTGCGTTTACGCGCAAGACAATGACGCCATACCGCATCAAAATTAATGAACACACAATCAGCTATCAAAAGACTCACCGTTTCCTGGGAGTAATAAGAGATCGTGATTTGTCTTGGAGCCCTCATATCGCTTACATGAAGAAGAAACTGACCCTGATCACCCACGTCCTAAGGTTTTTTTGCGGGAAAATCATGGGGTGCATCGGTACGAGCCGTGCTTCAACTGTATGCTGCACATTTTCTTGGCTTCATGCGCTACAGCCTACCTGTGCTTGGCAAGGCCCGCATAACAAACGTACACGTCCTCCAGTCATTACAAGCTCAAGCACTGAGAATATGCCTTGGGCTGCCGAGATGCGCATCCTCAGCAGCGACTGTCGCAATCGCTCATGAACACCCTATCACAACCTACATTCGTTTCGATGCTTTAAGAACGCACATAAGACATGCCACCCGGATTCAATCGCATCACCTCACCTCCCTTCCGACTTCCAGGCCACGCTCTGCGTTCTGCTCTATTATTGCCCCACATAGCACGGTGATTCCCACGATCTTCACGCACGCAGCAAGACCGTCGTTACAATTGTGTTGTCTACATCCACTGGAAGCCTCGATAACCATCCCCGGAATGCAAAGAAAGAAAAATTTGTCAAATTTGGCCCTAAAACAAACAACATTACTGGTTCTGCATGAGAAACACAGTGGACGCATTCACATTTACACGGATGGCTCGGTCCCTTCAACAAGTTCAACAGGCGCAGCGGTAATTCCGGAGAAATCCATCACGATAAAGTTCAGGACCTCACATCTGACATCATCCACGGCGGCAGAACTCGCCGCCATTCGTGCCGCTCTGGAGTTCCTAGTTGAAGAACCGCAACAGACATCGTCAATATTCTCCGACTCCAAATCAGCTTTCCAGGGCATTGCCTCGCCATATCGTCATGGACCAAACGAACAGCTAATTGCTGAAACACGACTGCTTCATTACCGGGCTATAGTGAAGCAACATGACATAGCGTACCAATGAATACCAGGCCACTGCAGCATTGATGGAAACGACCGTGCAGATGAAGCAGCCCGAACTGCTCATGATGATGCTCCTTGTGTAGCTATACCATTATCTAGAACGGACGCCGCTGCAAGGCTTCGATCACTTGCACGAGAACTGACACTCGCTCAGTGGAATTGACCGGCATTCACCTACGTCCACCTTCATAATTTGGACCCACACCTACAGCTGCGTCTTCCATCAGGAATAACCAGAGCAGAGGAGACGCTTTTGTGCCGCCTGCGGATTGGGGTGGCCTTTACGAATGCTTATTCGTTTTGAATCGGAAAGGCCAGAAGCCCCACATGTGAAAACTGTGGCTGCGCAGAGACTTTCTCCCATCTTCTCTGCCAGTCTCCCCGCTTCAGCGTGCCAAGAAAAGAACTGTCGAAAGCTTTAGATAGAATAGACAATCGCCAATTGTCGGAAGAAAGGGTATTAGGACACTAGCTGAGACCGTCCTCTGCACGCAAGGCATTTAGAGCGTTGTTGCGCTTTCTGCGGGCAAGTAGTCTTAGAGACAGACTGTAAACAGCGTCGTGGATCGTCTGATGACCTTCTTTCTCCTTTTTTTACAACGTCTCTTTTCTCTCATCCTTTATCCCCCTTTACCCCTTTCCCCAGTACAAGGTAGCCAGCCGGTCTGAGAACTGGCTAACCTCCCTGTCCTTCCTCATTTATTCCTCCTCCTCCTCCTCTTGAGGACGTTTCTCAGTGGGCTGTAGGCAGTATGCGGATTGTAAATCATGAAGTGGAATGTTTAAATGTGAGGCATAGTTTGTATTTGAGAGTATTGACACGTGGCAGTTGTAGCAGCATCAACGATACTCTATTGTGACAAAAATCGGAAAAAAACGCCAGGCCTGCGCGGAAGGCGCATTACTGTCACAGCGAAAGCTAGAAGAGCGGCCTTTCAGTTTTTTTTTCTTATTCTCAATGGCCAAATGCTGCAAGTACGCTTGTTTAATTCCCACTACGGCATTAATGATAAAAATGTTTGGGTAGTAGGCCAGCATCCGCTATGCAATATTTCATCATTCTTCTGAGAAGTGTGGTATCCGCTAGACACTTGCAAAAAATTTCCTGCCAGTTTTTCATGCAGTGGCCGACGACGATCAGGAATTGTGCCTGAAGTGGGTATGCGCCACAGCAAATGGCTGAACAAAAACAAGCTTTTGTAATGATTTAGAGCATTGGGCGGCCTACTCGTTACTCTATTCGCATTGTGCGACGACTGCTTCTTCATTAGCTGTTTTAAAACGCTTTATAATTCGTATTAACGTGATTGCTTTCCCGACATCTTGTCTTCCTAAGGCAAGTTTGCCAACAAGTCCCTTGCATGGGGTTGGCTGAGTGGTAGAATACTGCGCTGGCCCGCTGTGCCCCAATGTATCTTGGGTTACGTTTTTTTTCTAATTTCTTGCGATGTGATTACGAACACCGGTGGCGGCGGTGGACAACTATACGGTGCTGCGCGAGATCCAAGTTGTGATCTCATGAAAGCTTTCGCTGCAAAAAGAATTCTATGTAGCATACACAGAATGAGGGTCAGTAAGCAATCAAAGTCGTTTTCCGGTTCTATGTAGCTAAGACAGTTCTAATAAAGGGCCGGCGGCGCGGCAAAAGCACACCGTTGTTGACATGAAAGTGCTTCATGCCACGGTACACCAAGAATTCAGTGACGTTATGTCGTAGAAGTGACGTCGAAAAATGCAAAGAATCTGAGGAAAAATTTCCCTCAACGAGAGTCGAACCCATGGCCTCTACGTCGGCGAAAAGAAATTACGGGCAGGCTATCCACTGTGACATGGTCCCACACAATGAAGGATTTAAAACGCAATTCGTCTATCTACCACTGTCCTCTTACAGTGTTTTTGTTGAAGTGTCGCAGTGTATTGTGACTATGGCACCCAAAACTAGCTCCTTCGACGCGTCGTTTCTATGCGCCCACTTATGCGGGACGTTTCCAAAGGAAAGGTGGAATTTCTTGAACGCCTTAAGAGGCCACCAGTTGGTGAACTTAGCCAAAGCATGACGATAGGTATAGCGCGAGAACAGAACGACGACAAGGAAACTCGCGCTATAACTATCGTCGTGTCATACCAACTAGCCCAAACTGCCACACTTTTAAGTTAGCCAAAGCGTTTGCATAACTTATAGCATCAGCCTTTACCAAAATAGCTCTGTGACGCACCCAAATTGCCTGGACATATCTCTGAGTTCCCGCTTACGCTCGGTTCACGAAAAATTGTGGCGCGCCAACAGGGAAGACAAAAAGTTGTCGCGTTTCTCTCTAATATGGCCGGGAATCGGCGTTTTATAATTAATCTGCGATGCCGCGAGTAGCGACCATAAAACTAGTCACTTCCTCCACAGCCCCAGTTTGGCGTACAATCAGTCACGCTTTTATGGCTGTCGCACCGCGTTCTTTGTTTGCTGCTCCATCTGTTACCTACTCCAGCTTACTCAGGCATCCATCACCACAAGTGCATGTCTATTGGTGAATCAATCATTCATCATGAATGCTAGTCGCTGAGATGGAGATGTATCCCAACGCGTCCACGTGGATGCACTCACGTTATAAGGTACTTAATGTGTCAAACACCCACATTGTTTGAGCTCTCTTGTATCAATGTGCAGTGAACATGAAACTGCTTTCTGAAGGAGGCGTTATAGTATGGCGTTATGCCGAGTTTCATTACTAAGGAATCATTCATGTTCAATTTAAAAGGCAATCAAGACATTTAAAACAACATGATAAAAAAGGGGAAAATGTTTTTTTAGTGTTTATTATTCTGATTCGCAGCCAATGTGTAGTCCAAATGACCTGTAAATCCACATGCTTTGTGTTTAGTATGATAAAGTAATGTTAATAGGATATTCCAAGGGGCCTCCTCTTCATAGAGATGGTGGTAAATTTTCATAACTAGCCTCTTTGTTCTATATAATCATTTTACTTAGTTCTCTACAAATTAAGACAAGATATTGCTGAAACTGTTGAGAGGTTGAGACACGTTCACATGCCACAAAGTCTTGAAATTACCCTCAATTGCTTTGAATTCCTAAAATATTTAGGCATTTCACTGGGCAAATGACATAGGGAAATTTTAAGCGTCGCTTTGTCATGCAGAGAACTTGTTAGCGCCAGTTTCAATATTTTCTTTTAACTAATATAACAATACATAAACAATACTCCTTCACAGTAGTTTTACACAATGGGTCACCAAAAAACCAATTCTTATTTTGAAAGTTGTGAACTCAGCACATTGGTCATGTGCTCCTGAGCAATGGAATAAACAGTAAATAGCATGACGCGCGTTAGAATTGTTCTGTTATTGTAACAAACCATTTTGTGTATATGTTTCTTCTGCTTTTTTTTGCTGCTGGCGGTCAAGTGCACGCAGGTGAATGAACTCCGTGTACACTGCCTAATTTAAAGAACTTGTGCGTTTTAAGTAGTTTGTGTGAGAGTGGGTCTTCCTGGGGGCTACGGTTTAAGGGAAACTACGCATTTTTTTTCGTGGTTCGCGCAATGCACTGCCCTAATGGTGGACAGAAACTTGCAGATGTGGATGAAAATGGTGGAGGTAATAAGCACAATGTCATTGGTGGTAAAATTATAGACGCCACGTTAGGACAACAAAATATAGCTCAGTCAATGGGAATAGAAATAAGTGTAGAAAACAACTGGCTTGACGCTGAGGCAAAAAAAAATTTTTCACGTGGCCTAATCACGTAATGCCGCAAGGAATATGTGACAACATGTAGACAGCTAAGCCAATTGATAGAATACCTAGAGATAGGGAATGCAGTTGAGAATCGCAGAAGGCTTCGTTGTTTTAGTGAAAGGAAGAAATTTGTACGCCCACACATAGCACGACTTTCAACTTTGAACAGTTTATCTTGTGATTCGAACAATACTTATTTGAGAAAACATGAGCTCTTCTGCTGCGCAAAGATAACAATTAAAAACATTACTAGGCAACATCATGGACACCAAGACAATTTTTAATTGCACTCTTTTTGTCAGCATGATTGATGGCATGCGGACACACTTTCCACCCACATTTTTAATCAATCCCACTTATATAAAATAGCATGTAAGCTGATTCTCATTTATTTGTACAACTCTGCACGGCCTACCGTGGTGAAGAACTTTGCAGACATGCAATATGGCAGAATCACACATGACATGAAAAAGTGGGGACGTTCTTCGTAAAAATACGGTTTTCGAAGATTTCACTTTGGCAACACGCGAACCAGCATACGTCGCCACCATAGGGGCATGGCGAAGACGTGCTGATGGTGAGAACCAATCACGTCTTGGCAAAGCAAACTTTTGAGAAAAGCGAATCATTACGTAACACTGCGCCTGGTAATATTTTTTAGGGTACCGTTGTCCTGCAGAGCACGTCTAAAATGATGAAGCTGATGATAATAGCGAGTTGTCCGATATTGCAGAGTCACTTCTGCAAACACAAGACGCACGAACGTGGCCTTTCTTTTTTCAGAAGCGGGAAATAACGTGAGGAGCACTTGAAAAATAGCAAGAATAAAAACTGTTTCTTGATTGATTGATTTGTGGGGTTTAACGTCCCAAAACCACCATTTGATTATGATATACGCCGTAGCGGAGGGCTCCGAAAATTTCGACCACCTGAGGTTCTTTAACAAAACTGTTTCTTTTGCAGCCCAGATGATAGATGTGTGTATTCGTTTCTGTTTTGCAGATCAGTGGTACGAAATGCGGGTGAAGAACTCGACCGTACGGAGGCCACACTGGGCGTGCGTTATGAATTTCGCCGATGTCACCTACAGGAGAGGCAAAGAAAGAGTAGTGTACTCGCCTAAATGCCAGAAAATGTATAATGTCAAACCCGAAAGCGGCAAAAGCCAATGGCAGGAATAGTTTTTTACCGAATTTTGTCTCTGACCTAATCGTCACGAACACACAACCCGTCAACGAAAACGCATAGTAAAGTGCAAGTTCAGTGGGCTGTTGTGTCGGTTTATTCCAAATAGATTGAGACAATCAATCAATTCTTGCTTTTAGTATGTTCGTAATGGATTTTGGATGTCTAAATGTGGAAGCTTGTTAAGAGCCTGTCGTTTCTTGCTGCACACCAGTGATAACTATTCATACGGTAGTAGGGTGTAAGCCAAGCAATGTTTATGTTCAATGGAACACTCAAAACATATACACTTTGTTGCACAAGTGATCTCAGGCCATAGCTTATATTTAGACGTTCGTTAAACATTCTCAAGTTACCGAAATATCTGAAACTCTCCTCCACAGCGTCGCTCCCAAACATCTTCTAGTTTTGGGACTTGAAACATTAGTGATAATATATTGGAATGCAGTATTCGATATTCATGTACCGTATGTCAATCACCACTGTGAAATAAAGTTGCGGCTGTCCGAAATCGTGTCTTGGTTATTTTACCATGCTTTTACACCCTTGACTGCAACGAAAAAAAAAAGTATTTTTTTATTACCATTGAAATTCCGAATCGGTACACTGTAAGCTAGTAAAAAATTACTGGCCCGATTAAACAACATTTCGAAATAGAAATGTAATTTATCTCGAAAGTGTGGCGGCTGGAACGAATGAAAGTTTTTTTCGCATACTTCTAAATAAACTGCGGGATTCCATATGTTCCTCGCTATGACTCGCTCTTTTTGGACGCCAGAGAGACGTGATATTTCTCCGCCTCCTGTGTGCTGCACACTCTTCAGAGGCTGCAGTATCTCGAGATAATTCGTTTTAGCCGGGAAACAACAAGGCATCTGCGACACGTTTGGTGGTGAGCAGTGTATTCTGATCACCGAGAATGTTTAATTGCTTCGCGAAAAACCCCAAGCTGGAGTATTTGAGGTACTGATAAATAAATAAAATAAATATACACAGCTTGGGGAGCGTCAGCCATGACATAACCGCGCTTCTTTGCATTAGTTACAACATTTCTTCTCTTTTAACTTCTTTCGTATTATTATCTTTCAGGCGGTAACCGAACCCTTGCGCTTCACCGTGGCAGAAGTTCAGGAGGGTCTTCAGTGGCAGTAAAATTTGTAGCTTGCCACGTTTGTTCATGGACCTCGGTAAAAGTGTCCTCTGTTTCGTCGGGGGTCACCGGACCATGTTGTACGATACTTGGAAACAGTTTATCCTGACATTGAAGCTACAAATACACAGGCGGAGCTTCCGCGCATTCATGTTCCTCTGCATGTATTGCACGGCAGCTTGTGGCCGATTTCAAATGGCCAAAATATTTGGGTTGTTCACTGTATACTTAAGTGTAACAGTGCACTTGCGGTCGCACACGCAGAGTGTCCCACCGTGCCACTGACGCCGTGTGTACTTACGAAAACGCGTGTGCTGAGAAAGTGGGGCTGTCCAGAAAGTGGAAAGAAAATAAGGGCATTCTCGAATAATGAAAAAAAAATACTGCATTTTGTCTACGATTTCCCCAATGAATATATTAGAGTAAATAAAACCGCGTATATTTCAACAAGGCAAGTGATAAAAGATGTCAGTCAAGTTGGCCATTATTTGATGGCACGGTTGCCGGCATGCGCTTTTGTAGTGTGGCAACCCCAGTGCTGTCAAGAAAAGTTGTGATCGAGTTTAGAGGTGTGCCAGCGATGCACACTGTTCTGGGTGGTTCAAGAAGAAGTCAAGTATAAACAATGTCATTAGCATGCATGAATCACTCCTCGCCCTTCACTTTGACTATTTAGGTTGCCACATTATCCCGGCGAACCATCGCTCTTTCTAACCAGTACAGGTCGCCTGGTGGGATTCTAATCACTCGGACCCGTTCTTACGCATCAAATTCCTTCTAATTCTTTTTTTTCTCTTGGTATTGGCCTATTTATTAAGTGGGCTCTGACTGTTCGGCTATTTCAAGGTGCAAAATGCTGAGACGCGGGCGCGGTGCTCAACACAGGAATCCGTGTTCTGGAGTCTTACTATTCATGGAACACTGCGTATTAGGGTATTTGAATAGAAACTCGTCCCGCTGGTGTTGAATGGTTCGGGCTTTTTCCGAGTCCTGTTCGTCTTGCAGATGGCCTACATGGTTCTTCCCCGTCTCGGCGAGTCTCTCAGCCGCCCCATTCAAAGCCCAAAGGCATGAATGTGTCTTGACTTGTTGCACAGCATTAGATCTGGGAAAGCCTTCAAATTCGTCAGACACAAATTGTGGACCATTATCCGACGCAGTTTGTTCAGGAAGGCCAAACGTTCCAACAGTGACAAGAGTTTCTACAGCTTTGACGTTGTGGTCGATTTCATGTGTATAAGTGTGTTTACCCAATTAGAATGCGCATTGAAAGGAAGAGAAAAGCAGTCGTGTTTGTCGTATGGAAAGTCTAGGCGCACCCCTTTTCCACCGTGTGGCGGGCCACCCCCGTGCCATCGGTGCTATGGCTGAAGGGCTGGTAAGTTGAACCACATCGCACTGTTCCTTCGATCATATCATTCAACTTCGACCGCAACACGCGACTTCTTGATAGAAGTTTGTGCTACCAGGGTGCCCCTCATGCAAAAGCTGGAACACATCCGGTTGCAGACTTGGGAATGACTACTCAACGGCCCTAGGTTACGCAACCCGAGTTTAAAGCCAGTCTGTTCTGCCGGAAAAAGCGTGCATTGTCACCGCCTGACAGTAGTTTAGGTCAGTCATTCAAAATGAACTGCTTCCACGTCCAGTCCTTCTCCGTTTCCGCTTGAACCTTGCTTGCGGAAAGCCTTACTACATCAAAAGCAAAAAAATAAAAAAATGTAGTCACACTTGCCCGTTCCGTTCGGAAGCGGCAATTTGAGATCGTGTCGATTGGTCAGTTGCGCCCCCTTTCTATAGATCCACTTGCACTGATGAGGTATTAATACCAGCATCCAGCGACGCATGCTTGCGGCAGCCATTTGTGAAATTGGCTTTATCTGGAACAACAAGCCAGCAATAATAATAATAATAATAATAATAATAATAATAATAATAATAATAATAATAATAATAATAATAATAATAATAATAATAATAATAATAATAATCATTTCTTGTTGTTGTTGCTGTTAAACTCGACTTGCCTAGCAGAATGCTGGCAAACTACTTTATCTTTTAAGGAATGTTTACCTTCAAGGCCCTTCATGAGTCCTAACCCAGAGGAGCAAATACTGGTCTACCTTTTTATTGCAAAGGTTGATCGTTGTGAGCTTCGCTTTTACTGTGTGAATGCTATTCAAGACGCTGTCCATGTGCACAATTCATTCACGTCCAAGTAGCACTAGCTTGTCTCCTGGCACCGCAACTACTTGCAGAACCTTGAGCTCTCCGTTGAATTCGACCAGATAATAGGCTTGCCCCTTCACTTTCAGTGGTGCTGCTCCGTACGCCTTCAGCTTAGAGGGTAGATTCCCTAGTTGCTTCCATAGGTCTAACAATACGGGAGTCCACCCGTACGTCCATGCGTCTATTAGTCCATCCGTCTATCAGTATGTCCGTCTGTCCATCCGTCTATCTAGTGAACACTCCAAGTACAGCTATCTCATATCTTTCTATCGTGTATTCATTATATACAAGTGCCGCCATCGAGCGCACGTTCTAAAGACCGCTCTTTCGGGTATGAGCTACCAGTGGCTACATACACCATCGGATAATGGGCAGATCCACACCCTAATGAGCGTCGCCCCTAAAACAGCGGATCCCGTGTCTACTTGCCTCTGCACGCACTTCTTTGCAAGCGTTAGTTCTATACCTGATACGGCTAATGCCCCGCCGCGGTGGTCTAGTGGCTAAGGTACTCGGCTGCTGGCCCGCAGGTCGCGGGTTCGAATCCCGGCTTCGGCGGCTGCATTTCTGATGGAGGCGGAAATGTTGTAGGCCCGTGTGCTCAGATTAGGGTGCACGTTAAAAAACCCCAGGTGGTCGTAATTTCCGGAGCCCTCCACTACGTCATCTCTCATAATCAGATGGTGGTTTTGGGACGTTAAACCCCACACATATATCAATCAATAATCTGATACAGCTACTTCGCAAAGCCGAGGTGAAGTGCGGCGTACAATGACATCTCATTATCTTCTTGCTGGTTGACAACGGCGAAAAATTTCTTGTAAGTGGCGGCCATCGCATGCATACTCGAGCCAACTGACCTGTGCGTTTTCAGCTGTAGCATCTTGCTTTCCAATAACGACAAGATAACGACAAAAGATAACGACATAGTTTCGTACTCTTGACCACATTGGTGACACTTTGTCTTGGTTGCGTTCTCTTGCGTAACTTTCTTAACTGCGAATTTCACCTTCCTGTCCGTCTTCTTATTGCATGAACGTCGGCTTCCATACCACTGCCAGGTCGAAACCCCGTCGAGTCTTGCTTCACCATTTCGACGCTTATGGCAAAGTTGCTAGCAGATTGAAATGACAGCTGCTTTTTTAGTTGACCCACCGGGAGTGGCAAGGTTTTGCCATTCAGTGACGAACCGGTCGCGTAGTGAGTCGTCAAGGAATGTGTTGTATCTGCATTTAGTGGTCATGGGCTTCAGTGCAACTGCAAACGTCGATACTGTTTCACCTTCTTCTTGGTGCCGACGGTTGACTCTGAATCACTCTCTGATGGTTCGACTTGCAGGCGTAATGGTAACGGAGGGCTTTGATGAGGTCTTTGAAATTCTTCTTGGCAAGGATCGCCTGTAGAAGTGAATGCTTGAGTGTGTTGTACGCATTCTTATCACTGGTCGTTATGAAGGCAGACTTCTTAAGCTTCTTTTCTTGTACGTTGGCTACATCGCAGTGGTGCTGTACCCAGTTGTCGTTTTGGGTACGAGCGCCGTAACCACGTCCAACCGAGCGACATGAGAAGCCAAGTGATAAGACGGGGCGCGCATGCGCCCTTGCAACAGGTGTCTCGTCGTGTCTCGTCTCTAGCTGGCGCGTCAATGCATTCTGCCACGTGATGCCGTGGTCTGGACACTTGTGATCGCACCTGTACGTGGGTGCTTTATGAACTTTGCTGTGTGTTGTAGCAAGAAGACGAAAAACCAACTGCGTTCAACGCGATAAAAATCGAGATTCTTCTTTTTATTTTTCTTCTTCAGCGAGTTTCGATACTGTGCTTTATGCTCTGATAAATTAACCTTTCGTGTTACGTGTGCAGTCGTCGAGGTTGTAGCATAAAAAAATAACTAGCTATCTGCACACTTACGACAGGAAACAGGAGACAACCATGCCGTAATTGCAGAAAAGTGCCTTGACATTGGTTGCTCAAGGAGTATTTCTTGGGGACCTTCGACGCAAAAATTTTAGTCTGTTTGTCTGTCTATCTATCTGTCTGTGCATTTGGCTGTTTGTCCGCCCTTAACGGTACCCTAAATGGCACCAAAGTGGCCAAACGATACTTCAAACGGCCGACCCCATCCGCAGTGCCCACCAATTTTGCTCAAGGTTCAGCGTTCATACTTATGCGATTGTCAACTAAAAAGCAATCATTGCGCATATCTGAGACACCATAAACACGCCAATATCCTGTATGTGTGTCTCTTACGAAAAAAAGGCACACATAAGAAATTTTAAGGACCGTAGCGTTTATCACGTTGCGCTGACCATGCAATGCTTGCACGAAAAAGCAAGAGTTTCCAACGCTTTGCTAAGACGGCACGGTGGTGGCACCGACCCGTCGCCTTGCGTGCTACACCTTATCGCTTCCGAGACGGGTGCGCAGGACACTCGCGCTTTGTCTTCTAAGATAACTGCCAGGTAGCGCTCATGTCTCACGTGTGACGTGACTTGATGCGCTCTTTCGCCTCCGCTGCACGCTTGAGGCACCCTAACGCAGTGCTTCCAGAATACAATTCACCAACTTTCTTGTGCAGAACTTCAAAATAACGTTTTGTTCGCTCTCTTCAGACGCAAGACTATCGTCTTTCGACAACATTTGCAGTGTAACATTAAGATACGGGGCAATATTTTTATGCTATGCTATGCTTTTTTATTTTATGCTATTGAGTCTGGGTTCACCCAACGCTTCCTTTATTTCTTTCAATGCCAGTGCAAACGTGCGCTTATCAGCGGGAACCATCACTTTTCTTTGGTTTAGGAAGTTGTCGTGATGCGGCGCTATATGAAGGGTTGCGCTGCTTATGCCACACGTGCATCCGAGCGTGTTCTTCGGAGGGGCGATAGGCGTGTTTGCCACTCCAATATCATACGTCTGTCAGGCTTGTTCCTTTCTGCTCCTTTTTTTTTGAGGTTCGAAGAAACGCCGCCGCCTCATCGCAGCGCAGCGCATGTGGCAGCGTTGCAGTGGTAGTGTTGCGTCCCCATTGGTTGCGCGCATAGCGTGGCGAATGACAACAAGCTATTTTAAAGTGCCATATCACTTGCAGAGCCATCGTCAATGTCAATATAGTGAACAAGAGGAATTCAAGACGCCACCCCACAGATCTGTACACAACTGAATAAAAAATTACTTCGCGTGATATCCGTCATGCGGCACTGTATGATGCGATTTCTGTATGATGCGGAACCAAGACATATCGGGCCAAATACGAAGGGGTAGACACGGTATGCAGTGCGTGAGGAGAGGAAGGGGAAACTGCCCAACACTTGATAATGTTCTGTAAAGGGCTTCACCCTATAGTTCAGAATGATGGCGCAGAGTTTTTCAAAGCACTGGGGTTTAGGGACAGGGAGGGCAAAATAGACGTTAAGCGGGTAGAATTAGCTAGAAGGAGGTTATCTGACTGGTGGCTAAAGTCAAGGCACGAGTAAAAATTAAACCCTTCACTGCAAAGTACGAGTCCTCAACCTCACTATTTAAAGGGAAAAAATAAATCTAGTTTTTGGTTCACTAAGTATACGACTTGGTGGCTTGAGCCACTACCCGATCTAATGGGAACAGCCCAATCCACCCACCCACCCACCCACCCATCCATCCATCCATCCATCCATCCATCCATCCATCCATCCATCCATCCATCCATCCATCCATCCATCCATCCATCCATCCATCCATCCATCCATCCATCCATTCATCCATCCATCCATTCATCCATCCATTCATCCATCCATTCATCTATCCATCCATCCATCTTATCCTTGACCACAAAGCATTCACGAAGGCTATAGGTGATGGGCCATGAGATGGGCCATAGCAGGTGAGGGCTAGTGGTGAACGGCTGCATCGGACGCATCTTGGCGGCATTGATGAAATAGAGGAGGCGTTGGTTCTAGTATGCTGTAGCCAGCGGAAGTTGTTCATGTCACCTGCGCAGCTACTCTTGCAGCATTTCTCGTGGTCCTAGTCTTAGCGCCAACACCCGCGACTGTCCTTGTCGTTTCTTTACCCACATTTTTTTTGGTAGGGACGATCTAGTATTCCTGCTTTATATTGTCTTCCAAGTCATGGTTGTGGCCGTTAAGGCCGATCAGCGCCTCCTCCACCTCACGATTAGGGTCGTCACCCTCTCCAGCCACCGAATCTCCTTAAGAACCCTTCTTTTGGCAGGGTCGCCGCTGGCATCTTCAGCGCCACCTTAGGACTTAGATTTTAAGTCGTTGACTGTCTCCTCACCACATTCATCTACCTCCTCGAACTTTTGTTTCCTTGCCAGCTGTGACCACTAAGCATATTGAATCGCTTCTCCTTGAGTACAGCGTTGGGAATGGACCCAGCTTGGATCATAAAGCGCCTCCCCTCGCAGAAAGCTGCGGTTGTCGCATCGAATCACTTCAGAATTGCCCCTATTTTCGCTCATCACAGACCCGGCGAATCTCCTTTTAAGCGCCATTAGCCGAGATTCGCGCCATCTGCTCAATAGCAACGGCACCCGTACACGGCAGAGTGGACAAAGAAAGATTTTTTGGTAAAAAAATTGAAAGCTCTTTTACTATGTTATGATTGAAGACCAGTGAAGCTATGTGTTTATATATATTTAAAAATATCTCTCTTCACATAACTCTTTCTTGAGCAACGTATCAACTGCCCCTTGATACCATACTGGCCAATGCCGTAGGTCAAGTGACGTATACAAATGAGCAAAATGTGACACCAGGTTTCTTTCGCCGACATTTATTTTTTGGAGGTGGTCGAGTGCGGAAACAGAAAAGGGGTACCTGCTATCATTGGTGGCGGCAAAACGGCAACAAGTCCCTGAAGAAACGAGTTGCGAGTCGTCTTGCCGACCAAAACTTGCTAGGAGCTGGCTGATGGCACCCACTCCCGGAACGTTGCCACCGTATACTCACGCTGCAATTGGTCGCACATGCCAAGTACAGAGAAAATCTGTCCAGTGAACCACAGAAAGTCGCACCTGCCGAACGATTACCCAAAGTGACTCATGTAGAAACACCATTGTAAAATTGCCGAGCCTCTCGGGAAGCGCTTGCGCAAGCATTCAAACATGCGTAGAAAAAGTATACGCTGTACATAAATAAGCAACAATGGCGGGAACAACACAGCACCAGAGTAAAATCACTGCTCAAAAACAACAATTGATTGATATTATATGTAGGGTTTAACGTCCCAAAACCACCATATGATTATGAGAGACGCCGTAGTGGAGGGCTCCGGAAATTTCGACCACCTGGGGTTCTTTAACGTGCACCCAAATCTGAGCACACGGGCCTACAACATTTCGGCCTCCATCTGAAATGCAGCCGGCGCAGCCGAGATTCAATCTTGCGACCTGCAGGTCAGTAGCCGAGTACCTTAGCCACTAGACCCTCGCGGCGGGGCACTCAAAAACAACAAATATGGAAGCATCGGCAAAGCAACTATACCGGTTATCGTCTTGGAACTTGTAGAAATGGTTGCCTCCACCGGTAAACAGCTCCTGTGGCAACACACAGCAGTACAGCAACTAGCTATCATAACCACACTATGGTTACACAAGCGAATGCCAGAAAAAGTTGCAGTTTCAGCACTAGGACGAAGCTATGAAGGCGATAGCAAGAAATTGGAATAGCACACGAAGAGCGTGAAGCAGCAGGATACTTTCAACAGGCCGCTGCTGCGCAAAGGACACTCGAAAAGAGCCCATAGGCATACACTAGACAATTTACAACTACTAACCGTCACAGTTGTTATGCATTTGTATTTAGGCAGCGCGCTGAAAATGTCTAATTGTAGAAGCCGAATCTGCTCGGTTTTTCTTCAGGACTGCAGCAGGTGGAATGGCCCCTTTGAATCTCCTGCCATGCTAGGGCGTCCGACGCGTAGTGTCTCGTGCTGTGTTAAAGGCAATAGTCTTTCTTTGGATACTGTTTAGAAAGAAATTATTTAAACCGTGTTTAGAAAAAGTTATTCTCCGAAGCAGTTGAGGTTAATACCAATCCCGCATAGCATTTGCACATAACAGAACAAGTATTAACAAAAGCATTTTTTTGCACAAACGTATACATACATATACATATCAAACGTTAATAAAACATAAATATATCTTTGTTTTGTATTTACAAGGCATTTATGCCGGTACAGAATAAACATCAAACGAAAATCAGGTTGGCCACAAGCTTCACGCGTCTCTCACAGACGAACACAAAAGGGCAGAACCAGTGCCGACGGAATTCCTCCTTACCGAGAAAGAAGACCTCCTCCGATAGCACAGATATCAGCTCTGCGTACAGTCGCTTCAAGAACAGAAAGAGAGTGCGACGGCGACGATCTACTGCAACCGCCTCGCAGTGATTGCGCTAAAAACAGACAGCTTTAGCAACAATGAGAAGGAAGGCGAAGTGGCCTCGAGAACAACGCCCTGAGGAAACGAAGCGATTTACTCTGAGACCACGAAATCCAGCGTGCACGTGGCTCTCCAGAAAACACGAGGAATGACGCGTTGCTTCAAAACACGCTGATTTGTTTCCCATAGGAAGGAGTTCAGGTATGTTGCTAATTGGGCTATTGTCCACCTTCCGTGGCGGTCAAGGGTAGGAAGCACACCCCAACTTAGCCTCCACATGAAGTCCCGGAGGTGGCCAGACAGAAATGATGCCGTCAAGGTGCTGCAAGACACACGACTAGAGTGAGTGCCGCGGACCAGAGGAACTAACAGGAGCAACAAATCAGCTGTTGTGTAAACGTTAGGAGCGTTCAACCCCTCTACCCCAAGAGAGTCCCACTGAACACGGCGAAAAAATGCACAGCTGTTGCTTAATATGAAGGAAGGGTTATTGATTCTGGGCCCCTGTTAAAATGTACATTTGTCATTAAATACTGAAAGCAAACGACTAGAAAATAGTATGCGAGAGTTTGTGCAGGGAATTCTTCTTGTACAATGCACAACACAAAGCGCAGGGCCAGTAGCCAGCAGCGTATGGACACCGAAGGAACAGTGAATCCTCTCTGGGAATGGTGTTGTCGTAACGCCTCACGAGAGACCAACTCAGTGCCACCGGGCCAAAAGAAGGAACACAAAACAGACTGCAACGACATCAGGACGCGTAAATGCTGTTGCTCCACTTCTGAAAAGCACCAAATACGAGCGCAGAACAGAGTCTGCGCAAGGTACTTCAACTCAATAAGTGGAAAGTTGAAATACTGTGCATCCTAATTTTTTTGTGAAACTTCGACGAGAGAGTTTAATCGAACTTGTTAAATGCCCAAACCATTGTATAAAAATACCCGTAATGTGAAGAGAAGCAGCTGGTTGAAGAGGGTAAGCGGAGCTAAGTCTAGAGTTATAAGAGCAGATGAACGAATACCGGGATTTGGAGAAGTACCGGGAGGCAACTGAAATGCCACCATACTGAAATAATAAACGCAGGCTGTGTGATCTTTATTTAAAAGGTACCGGGTTATGTCATCAGTGAAAGCTGCGACTTTCACGACACTGCGGCCTGAAAGCGCAGGACCCCGGATACGCGAATACGCTTCTGGAGCACATAAAAATGGCTTAAGTCTGAGAACAAGTAGAAGAAGAGAATGGACATCCCTGATGAACCCCACGTATAATAGAAAAATCAGCACTCGCAACCATCTGGAACTAGTGCGCTTTTTATACCAGAGGGGGTATTTCGAAATTATTCCTCAAACAAAGCAAAAAAAACTAAAAGCTGCGAGGACGTGAAAAGTATACAGGTGCTCTAGTTGATGATATGTTTTCTCTTGGTCCAAAGACACAGGGAGACCATGCACAGATCGCGACAATGTATGCTATGATATCTCGGGTGACAAAGGACAAACTCTGCATTTTGTATTCAGGCATTGATGAAGCCTGGCGATGGCACATCAGGGTGTTCAACAGAGTCTTCTAACGTTGAACATTTACCATCCCGAATATTATAGTAAATGTTAGGAACCATGACAGGTCACCGATATTCAGCGCCAACCAATAAGCATCACCTTTTGGGTTAAGTAAATGCAGCCATCTCGAAAACTGGAGGGAAAAACAACGTCATCAAAACATGTACAATCACGGTTAAGGCTGTTCTAATCTCATTCGAAAATGTAAAGTAAATCTTTCTGACCCAGGCTTGGTTCCACGTTGCATTGACAGGAATGCCACCTTTACTTCTTTGGGCGATTAAGTGGTTAACCTCCCCGCCCTTCCCTCATTTTATTATCTCTCTCTCTTGGGCGATGAAGAGACGTGTAGACAGTCAGCAGCTTGCTGAGAAACACGGGGCAGCCAGTAAGCATTGCCGATATTTTATCACAGTTTGCCAGCATAGCCGAACACAACATCACTTCGAAGTGCGCCAAGAAAACAGATCGATGATGCGTAGGAAGCTGCTGCGCAGGTGGTATATATGGGGGCATGAAAGCATATAGCTGTGACTACCCGAAAATTACAAAATTTCCGCGATGTGCATGAAGATGAGCGGGGCGAAGGATCCGTCAATCCGTCTGTGCTGCCGTCTGTACGTTTGTTCTTGCTTCCGTCCATCCATGCGTCCAGCTGTAGGACCCTCTGTCCGTCTGTACGTGCGTCTGCCCGTGAGTCTGTCCATCCGTCAGTCCAACTAGTGAACGCTCCAAGTACCACTATCTTGCAATCTTTTTATGATATATTATTCACACAGAAGCACCGCCATACAGCAGAGATTCCATAGGCTAAACGAGAGGTGGCATGGCCAGACTAGAGGAGCGGCGCGCGCGTATTTTTTTACGGCCTGCACTTCGTGTCTAGTTTCAACCATTCGCCATCCCTAGCTCATGAATTGCGGCTCAACACTCGCTAAACCTTACTAAAACCAAGAAGGTTACGCCTAGCGAGTTCAACGTGGTAACCAGAGTGTGCTGAAAGTGCATCCTTCTACTACTATTTTTTAGTAAGCATGAAATTCTAGGAAAATGTTAGTGCAGACTAAGTCACCGATACTCTTACCTGTAGGTTATTTATTCAGAAACAACTATCTTTTTATTTATGATTAACGAGCGTGTTTCCTCCTCAATTCAAATGAGCGCGCGCGTGCCGCTCCTCTAGTCCGGCTGTGGAGGTTACCACGTAGTACAACGACGCACTACTACTACTACTACGACTATTTCTACTACTACTACATAAATCACGGACACATGACCCACGGCTTAAGAAGCTTCGCCCTGAAAAAACGATTGCCTCGCATAGCATAGCACCTCAGAACGTGCACAACGCCACGCATCCTCTGCCAGGGCCCAGAGGCGAGGCGGCACTCAAGAGCTGGAAGCGTTCGCGCAGTTCACGCTGCCAAGCTCGCTTAAGGGAGACGGCGTTTCGGAGAGCAAGGCTATATATTTTTTATTGCCGTATCCGCCAGCTTCTCAGAAACGCGAAGACGAAGCGAATGCCCTTAAACAGAGCAGTGTAGACGCCACTGCGTTTTAAGCGTAACCATTCGTCTGGACCAGATGTAGCGATTGGCAAACGTATTGCACGTGACAAATCTTGGCAAAAGCACGCATCTTGAAGGACGCGCACATCAAAAGGTCATGGTTTCTCCGGAAAAGAAAATGGAATTTTGAGCTTTAAGGCCCGTATTCACAAACCAACCTTAACTTTACATGAACCTTTTCTTATCGGTTTTAAGCCTTAATTGCGCATGATCAACAATGTAGGCCAGTATGCATGAACCGATCTTGTTGTCATCTTTTACCCTGTTAAGATTTCTTGTAATGCACTTCGAGAGTCCAGGAACTTGAAAAAAACGTGAGGTAAGTCCAAGGTGGGTTTGTGAATACGGGCCTAAAAGAATCGGACGATCGTCGGAGATATACACAGGAGAAGGTGGGATCAGCGGAACATGTATAGATTGGAGACAAACGCCTCTAAGGCACATGGAATGTAAGGCCAGTGAAGTATGCTGAAGGATTCTCCGCGGTGCGATGTTCAATACTTCCGTGCATGACATTGTGCCCATTCAGCAATGAAAAGTGATGGATGAGGCGTCGCAACTCACGTGAGTTTCGAACATAACGACCCCAGCCAGGCCCTTGTTCATCGCTTCACGTATTTAGCACACATTTTTAAGTTTCAAATCAGAATTACGTGATGACTTCGAGAAAAAAAACACGAAGATCACGAAAAAGAATCATTCGAGTTTGAAGCTTGTGCAGGCGCATACACACAGAGTATCCTTAATTGAAAAAAAAGTATGTTTTATAAATACAGCCTAAAGCCAGGATTCTACCGTCGCATAAAATGGTCACCCCTCCATAAAGCTCAAATGAATATAACAATGCCTACTCTTGGTAAACAAGTTGTAGCAAGAAAAAATAGCAATCTGAGTCAAGCCTTCGTTCAAAAGCTCGAACGTCAGATAGCGAAAAAAATGTTTCCTGCAGGCTCGAAACGTTGCAATTTGCAACATGGGCTACATTTATCACCTCGGCTTGCTTTGCCGCAGTGCGAAAACCTTGAACCTTCAATGAAATAACATTCAGTAAAGTAGCCATCATACACTCTCAAGACTAACCTGGAGGCTAGACGATGCACAGTTCTGATAGACGCGGGAGCAAGTGCCCCGTGAACGGCTCAGTGACTTCTTACTACTATGTGACCCACCGGACACACGGCGCTTTCTCCGGGGTCGCGTTGAAAACCGCAATAGACTTCTCTCTCTGCTGGGGACCTCTGAGCCACTGCTGTGCTCCGGCAGTGCTTGGTGCAGAGGCTCCTCAACGAAGACGGTGCATATGCGTCGAAATTGTCCCGGCTGATATCGCCTGGAGTCGTCTCGCTCGTGGTGCTGTTTGATTCCTCGTAAATGGAAGCTTTGTCAGCTGGGAACAAAGTTTCCTCAATGAGAGGTAGACTATCATAGAACTGGGCCGCCATGGGGCCAAGGTCAGATATCGCGTCGCCATCTGCAACGCGTTTGCCGAGAGGCGCCCTCGAGACGCTTTCGCCCAGAGGCGACGGCTCGACCGGCGGTTCTGTGAGAATAACCACTGGTCACGGCCCACTGGATGGATCCTCCAGACCTTGAGGGACTGTCTGGCCCAGGCTGGCTGGAGACGCAGTGGGCGTTTGTTATGGCGTCTGGTGTGGCATCGCAATCTGCCCAACGTGGTCTTGGCTGATATCCGGGGCTGGCTTCGACAAGGCGTCGTCCTTGTTCTTGGACTGCATTTTGGGTTTAAGCGGCGGGTAATTCTTAGATAGCATTTCCAATAAGATGGCGTGATTATGTAGGTGACAGTGGCATGCGGGTCACCACAACGGCGAGACGGCAGCGAACAGCCCTTCCCGTCGTGTCTCTAAACACCGCACCTTCCACAAAATGGAGCTTTGCAATTCATGCGAAAGTACCCACTGGCTCCACATCGATGGCACACCCGCCGTATCCTTTTAGAGTCACAGGTTACTCGATGGCCTGTGACCTTGAGGCAGGTGGGTACAGGCGATGACAATCGCGTCCTAGTGGTCACAGTTGGGCGCGACCCCATAAGTCATCTGTTGAAGTGCAGCACCATCCCGTAAGTGGAAAATGATCAGTGCTCTGGGGACATGGCACAGCAAGAACAGAACGGTGACTTGAGTCAATTGAGGCCCCAAGAGCTCGACACCAACGTGCTCTCCTCTGATAATGAGGTGTGACGCGTGGATCATGTTAGCCAAAGTGGGTTCACTGTTGACAGCCTGCTGTTAGAAGAGAAGCTGTTAAGTCCCGGCAACAAAAGATCGACGAAAACTCGTGAAACCAGAAGGGTCCACTGGCAAAAATAAAACTGGAACTCACCTTGTACGAAGCAAAAACAAACATATATATATTGACCTCAAGTTCTCCCTATGGGTCCCTTTTTCACAATGAAGAGCATGCAAGAGGGTATGACTATTTATAAAATCCATGGCGCACGGTGCGCATGAGGGATCACCCGTGTCCGGTTTATCGCGTTTTCAATTGTTTGAATGCGCAGTAATTCTAAAGGTAACCGTCTTGATAGGTGCTTCTTTGTCGCAATTATGCTCGCACAAACCCAGTCGATGATGCGGTTAATGTTTAAATGGTGATTCGCCAAGGCGTTCTAGCTGCCCTTGCCTTCCTTGATATTATTCTGATGCTGATGAATATTCTTTTAGGATTTACAGCTCATCTGTGTAGGATGCGTCACAATCTTTCCATGGTATACAGATCATGTGCTAGAATAAACGTATACTTTTCACTTGATATATTGGTGTTGATTTTATTATTGAATCGAGCGATACGAATTATTCGCAAATCTCAATATGATGAAACAACAATGTTGTTTTTTTGGGGGGGGCATAAAGGTAGTTTTTGTCATCAGTATTGCCAAAATGAAGGAGGTATAAGGGGGGTGGGATAAAGATAGTTTTTGCCATCAGTATTGCAAAAATGAAGGAAGTGTACTAGTATTTGTATTCTTGTATCCGTATTCTGCACATGTATTCAAAATGGAATACATTTTCGTTTTTTTTCTGCAAAAAAGTTTCTGAATTCACTTTTTCTGCAAATGTGTCTCAGCAGCTTTATTTCAGTAGTCCAGTGCATGTATTTCGAATCGAATAATCCAGCATCCTTTTCTGCGTATTCCTTCCTATTCTTTCCCCAGCACAAGGTACCAAACGGGAAATTTTTTTTGTTTAACCTTCTTCTTTTTCACTAAACTTTATCCCACTCCTCTCTCTCTTCCCAGCCCTGAGTAAAACCAGGTGAAGGTGATGTCAGAAGTGACGCAACGTTGGAGTGGTTTTCCAGTAAGACTTCCTAGCAAGTGCTAGTGTGATGTTGCAGCTTAACAAAAGTGAATGCGGTTGTAGTTTTACATCGCTTTAATTGTTGAACTGACCTTATTCTTTCATATTCGCTAATATTAAATAGGTAACCAAACGAGTTTGAGGAGCTTACAACATACCAACACTTCCTATCCTCGTAAACACAACACAGACACTCACAAGCACAACAGTACTTAACCTCGTAAAAATATATACAGAAATGTGGAGCGCATGTTTTTTTTATTTAGGTTTCAGAATGGCGAAGCTTCAACTCCATGCGCTTCTGTTGAAGACAGGCTTCATGATGTGCTGACACTGAGGAGTATAAACTGTGCGGTGCTTGTGTCTTTGGTGCTGATAAAAGTATGTCGTGCAAAGTGCACTTATACTGCTCACAGTAACATTCCATGCCCGAAGCTCCAGCCACATACCTATTACAAATAATACAAATTGCTTTCAAAAGGATGCACCGAACCCGGTCCGAAAAAATGCCACAAATCTTCAGGTAAGGCGTACTAGTGCGAAGAAAAAAAAAGCTTCTCGCACGACCTAAAATCAGTAGATTGTATTTATTCTTATTCTAAAAGTTCGCATCAGGTTGGGGTTAAAAAAATTGCCTATTCCGCAATGTGAAAATCATGCTGGGAGGTTGGCTGAAAATTCTAGTTTATTACATATTTTTTATACCAGCTTGACGAATGAACGTCTGCGTAGTCTCTAGAACGTCTTTTTAACGACTGCTGTCTGACCATAGGTTCTGAACTTAACAAGACCAATGAAAAGTGGGTGACTTTTTCAGACTCTGCATTTGAAAATGTATGAAACTTGTCTATTTTGAAGTTTCTGTAAGCAAAATGCGTTCAGGGCTTTTGATTGACAACAATTTATGTATGAGAATCACAGGGTGAATAGCATTGGATTAGTATATGACTCTAGTAATCTCTGTCCTGCAATACCTATAGGTAATAATTCACTAAAGAAATTAACGCAGCGTCACGCTAATTGTGACACACAATTGTGCCACACAGTTAGCGTAACACCTTGACCATTCTTTTTCTTCAGCTTTTTGAAAATTTGCTTTTTTTCTTTCTTTCTCGTTTTGTTTACTGGTTTGTTCAGTATTTTTGCAGTCTTTATTTTTTATTTACATTTTCCCCTATTTTTTGTCTCACTTGCTTTCTTTTGTATTTTCCACACGTTGTTCGTGTTGTCACTTTCTCCAGCCACATGAGTATTGCCTGCATTCAATATCATCATCGAGACGCTCAAAGAAGAAAAGCAAGAAGACCTCTTTCGCGCAAGCGCGTGGTCAGTGTGCTACAGCTGGCTATGCTGTATTTAGTTTTGCCTCTGTTATGACATCGACAGCATACTATCCCAACATTCGATATATATATATATATATATATATGTATATATATATATTGGGAGTACGCACTGACGTTGCTGCGTGCGGGTGCCATTTCGTAGTATACAATATGCATGCACTTAGAAAGGTATGCTTTTTTATGTTAATCTGCTTATCTTCAGAATAGCTGGAAGTTACCGAGTGTTAGTACAAAACGGCGCGTGATGTCTTCACGTTAATATCTCCTATAAAAAGAGCAGGTCATACAAAAAAAGATGTTAGAAAGAAGAAACAAAGTATGGCAAGCTTTAGCGTATGAAGAAAGTACGTGATTCTAATAAGCAAGACACATTATTACAAATAAGGCTGTTAACAATGTTGACCACCTGAAACATAAAATTCCGGAGAATGAAAACCATCGCTGAACCTTAGAGACGCCATCGGATGGGGTCTGTGCTGCTTTATTGAATGAGATCACTCACGGGGCCATAACGGTGTTGCTGGCGGCATAAGTATGCATGCGACAGCTTTATACCGCCAAGTATGCTATAAGAAATTCTTTCATTCGTGTAATTAAACAGGTCTGTTTGCACAATTTGCTGTTCATTAACACACTAAACGACAGCGCTATACACAGACGGCTTGGTTTTCTTTTCATACCCTCCACTCTGCAAAGCTATTACATAAGTTTTTAATTAGAGCTTCGTTTTTTTATTCGGAAATATGCTTTTCAGTACAAGTCATTATTTAGAATTGGCTGCCCATAAATTATGTCAACAAATATAGAAGATATATTTACTTTTTACTTATATGTTTAATAGTCTGTGCGATTAGCTCCTGCTGCATCTCAATTAGTTGCCTTGAATACTCAACTGGAAAATTCACTCCCCAGTCATCATCTCAAAGGAAATATCTTTTTTAAAGACTTAAGCCTTATATTTTTATTTGGCGGCTGACTTTGAAAGAAACAAGACACCGCCGTTTGCATCAACACGGTTGTTACGAAAAATTGTGTGACCTTTCAGCGGCTCGAAGACCGTGAGCACGACTTCATTCCGTCAGAGAAACCGTGAAGCCGAAATGGTGAAGAATTATTATAGTCCTGGTTAATGCAGTTCGTTATAAAAGCATGTTTATCTGTAGACCTATTGTAGTTATTGGTTCGAATACTCGCCACAGTCTCCCAAACGCGTGATTGTAGCACTCGAAAAAAAAAAAAGTGGTCATACAGACACAAGACGCGGAAAAAAATGATGTGTGCCCACCTCACAGGTTCAACCTTGAGTCATCACAGCGTTATTTTGTGACTCAAAAGAATTTGCGCCTTATGTTCTATCTAACTCTACATAAACGTACATTATGTCATGGGGTGCTATTATATATTCGGTTGTTGCGCGAAACCTACAATCGATGAGTCTTTACCCAGAATGCTAGTGCCAGTCATAAATGTTTCATAGTAGACATGCAAAAGAAATAGCGAGAACGTTTTAGATTATCGAGACAGGTGGTTTGCCCCGTTTTTTTTTGTAGTATGGCGGACAAAAACAAGAGGTATGTCGTTTTCTTTACTCAAAGCATTGCTTATGCATATTTTTAAATGGCTATGTGCTTTAACAGCAGTATTTTCTAAGTGGAATATTTAGTCAGCGCCGACTTCGCAAAGCAGTAATACAGGATAAATGCAGCGTTGATAGTGTAGAAAGACAAAAATGAGATCTATAATTAAGGGAAGTGTATTCTACCAAATATGTCTCTAAATCATGCTTGTGAGGACGAATGAGCTCACATGCCTCACAGCCGAAGCTACGCGCATATGCTCTGCTCCACAAACTACCGATAACAAGGGGGTTATTGTGTGGCAGCATAATATTTGAATAGCTTACCGTAGATTATTTCAAACAGGTTGCTGTTAGCATTAAAGGAAATCAATAAATCAATGCATACAGCCTTACTAACACTATGAGCACTGCAGCGTATACGAGAAAGGATTGAGAACGACAATGGAGACGACCACGTAGCATGACATTGCTAATACAGCAGAGCTTACTGAATGCTGAAACTTTGTGAATACTTACGTTCTCCTTTTTCCCTGATAATTTTAAACACACCACAGTTACTGTGATAGAACAATAATATATCCGAGCCAAATTCAAACAAAAAACCTGTAATTGTAAAGAGATAGAAACAAATATGCTAAATATTGCGAGTCATTTACCTACTTGACGGTGTATGACCATCTTTGTCGTTTTGCACACGACGCAAAGGTAGGCAAACTTTCCAACCATAGCGGTATCCCATCCTAGGATTTTGCACAAAGTCTCTGTCTAGAAACATCATATTCAAGTTGGCGTTTTATGGCTTAAACTATTCCCAGGCAACATTATACTTTTGTCTTCCCACCGCTTTTCTCGTTGCTTGACTACATGTCTCGCCTTTCGAGGGTTGCCGCGTGTGCTGTGAATTTTATGGCCACTCTTAAGTGGTAATTGCCGGATTATGTACCTGTGCATCTTTTCCTCGTCTTCTAACCACGACAGGGTATTGACAATAAGACTGGCGGTTAATATAAAAGGACAATTTTTTTAACTAGGAGAAAGGATGAATTTCTCAAAATTCTATGACTTTACAAAGCATATAATCTAGATCAAGCGCACCGGGACAAAGAGTCCTGTAGCGTTACGTTGCAGAAACAATGACGGAACGGGCCCGATTATTAATAAAACGTGCATCGATTACGATGCGCCAGGCTAAATTCACTCAGCCGCCTATCGAGTTGTGGAAGCTGTATAGTACACACAATATTGCTGCTGACCAGTAGGCACACTGTATAGTGTACCCTCCTATTATAGACCTTCAAGATATTCTCCTTTTACCTAAACGCCTAAACTCACACCATGCCCGCAAAAATGTTCTGTGACAGGATACACGTGCTCTTATCTCACCTTAAGCTCTCTTCCTTCTGACCTTACTAGGGAAGATCATGCCGTACTTTTGCGGCTTTGGGCAGGGGTAGCCCTTCCACCAGCTGTTTTATCACCATAGAACTAACTGGTTGCATTTACCAGTAGGTAATACGGATCCGCACTGTACCTCTCCAGTGATGCAAGCACATGCATACCAGCTTATATAGACTTGCCCAGGGTTACATTAAATACTCTCTCGTCCTTTCCCGCAAGCCGGATTTCGCTACAGCCACTCAACCATTACGACCACTGCATAGATGAGAACTCAATCCACAAGTCAATATTTCACTCCATGCACAATGCCGGCCTAGCGGCGCACATTTACTACACATACGCGCGCAAAATATTATGCCTTAAAGGAAGGTCTATGTCGCAATAAAAAAATGGCAGATCCCACATACCGTGGGAATCGGTTATATGCGAAGCACGAATGTGGAAGGTTGGTATGCCACTTTAAAGTCAGCACAACGTTACGAGCCGGACGTAAATTATGCCGTACATGACTTCCATGTTGTGAATATTATATTTGCATGTGTCAGCTACCTTTGTCGTCTATTCATGTCACGTGATACCAAATTTAGTACCACGTGATGCAATATGTAGAGCTAGCGAAATGGCCGTGAGCACGTTATGAGCGTAGCGTCTAGCCATGCTTTCCATCACATGCATGTGATGACTATCATGTTTGCACGTGTCATTTGCCTTCATCGTCTATTGACGTCATGCGTTACAAAATTTGGTATGTGTGGAGCTAGCGAAACGGCCATGACTGCCCTATGAGCGTAGCATGCTGTCATGTTTCACATGACACGCATAACAAGATTATCATGTCTGGACGTGTCATCTACCTTCATCATTTCACGTCGCGTGATACCAAATTTTGTATATGTGGAGCTAGCGAAACGGCCACAGGCACGCTATGAGCGTAGGATGTAGTAATGTTTTACATGATACGCATATCAAGATTATCATGTTTGGACGTGTCATTTGCATTCGTCGTCCATTCACGTCATGCAATACACAATTTCGTATATGTGGAGCTAGCGAAACGACCGCGAGCACACCATGAGCATAGTGTGTAGTCATGACTAGTCATAACAAAAAATTATGGCATGCATGTCATGATTCTACACTAGGGTCTGTCACTAATGCTCGTTATGCAGTCATGTCATGCCATACCAGTTTTGCAAAATGTCATGTGAACGAAATCACCACAAAACTAGCAAGACCATGAAATGTAAATCATGACATTCATGGCATACCTGTCATGATTTTAATGATCTGAGTAGACAAATATGTTCGTCATACAGTCATGCTATGTCCTACCAAGTTTGGTATTGATACGATTATAGAAGCGGCCAGGAGAGCTAAAAGTCGTAGGCGGCTAGGTAGATTGATAGATAGATAGATAGATAGATAGATAGATAGATAGATAGATAGATAGATAGATAGATAGATAGATAGATAGATAGATAGATAGATAGATAGATAGATACACTCACTCAAAGTCGCCGAAGTTCGCTAAGAAATGCTTGGCATTTACCAAGTGTGTTTACATACAACAAAAAGATGTTCTCTCGAATAATAGGTAAGAAACACAAAGGCTGTTGGCCGCGTGCAGCCTGTGGTCTTTTTACTAGAACGTTGTACGGCCGTGAGATGACCATCTTGATTTTACATATATATATGTATATTACTATTTTCTTCATAACAGAAAATGCCGCAATTCGTACGGTAACGACGTGTGCACCATGGAACGAAAAAAAAAAAAGATGTACAGTCAGCTCCACTTAGGAGACACTTATGAAACAGCGAAGCTGGTAGCTTGCAGTAGCGTTGAGTGAAGTGGGATGAAATCTGAATGACTGGTGTGGAGGCAGCAGTAATGGGCGTAGTGGTGAGCTGTGTGAGAAGCCAGTAGTGGGCGTAGTGGTGAATTCTGGGAAAAGTTAGCAGTGGGAGTGGTCATAGGAGTAGTGGACGTAAGAGTGAGTTGTGGACAGTTGTGGGCGTAGTGTTGAACGTGGGAGTATTGAGTACTGTTAGTGGTACTTCCACCAGTCCAACTGCTCACATTCTGTTATACAGTGGCGCTCACCATCTTTCTGCTGGTAAATCTCAGTACCATCTTCCATCGAATATTGCCGTCGGGCATTGATGCCTCGATCGAGTACAGCTTTACTGTCAAATTTTCATATTTCAGAAATAACATCAACATTTCAGGTGTTTTGGAGATCTGTGCAAATAGGTTTGCCGAAACGTGCAGTGAGAACTCCTTCAAAAATGATCCCATCCGTTGGAAGAAACGCCTCCGATTACAGTTATATCGGTCACTTGTGAAGGCACTGGACTCCAATTTTATTCACTGTTCAGCCTTCGTGACAGTAAATTTTACGACTGCGGCTCGCCAAGTTAGGTCACGGTTGAGATTCCTGTCTTGAAGCTGAGCTTTGTTTTTTCCTAATTCTTCTACGGAATGATGATGGCAATGGGTACAATTTTCGTTAGCTAGAAGTTGCGAATCGCTTCCTGAGAACGATTTTACTGGATAGTTAGCAAAAAGTTGCACTGTGTTCTTACCATGTGACTTGGAGGTGAACTTCACTAGCAAATTCGAAACTCTCATTCTCCGCAATGAATATTGTCCAGTAGCCAAGAGTACTCCCGGCACTGGCGAGCTACATAGGTTATGAGCCAACTAGCTTGGACTGAGGCCAAGCAGTGTTCCTTAGTTAGTGTGACCAAGAAGAATCAATGTTATAATATATATCATAGAAACATCGCAAAAATGGAACTAAGTAGTGCGAGCACTCAACACTCAGTCCAGTTTTTGCGCTGTTTTTACGCAGCATCGTGTGCCAGCTAGTCTTTCACGACACGAATTTCCTAGCAGAATAAAGCTGAATCAGCCAGATATGCTTCCAAATTGCAGCCTGATAGAGCCTACCTGAACAACACATGGTCGATTTGGAGATCTAATGATTCCAGATGCCCAAAAATATTGTGAATCTCTGCAAAAAAGCGCCCCTTGTTCTCGGAGATAAAGCACCCTTTAGAAGGAAGGTCGACACCCACACATTTATTTCATACGCTTCATCAGCTTCACGGACATCTATGCGGCTTCACTGACTCGCGTTGCAGTCGGTGACGCGTACTCGCTCCACCTTTTTGGGCAACAAGGTTGGCGGCAAGACGTTAACCCTCACGTGCTTCCTCACGAACACGTTCTACAGCTCTGGCTGCCGACGGCTGTCCACGGCGTCGTTACTAATACGCTTGGTGATACTCTTGCATAACCACGACGCGAGGCCATTTCATCGCGACATCGGCTCACAAAGGACTTCCTTTTCCAGAAATCCGTCATTCACAGCGATGTTATAGTTACGTCATAAGCACGGGGCAATTTCCGTGCTTCCATGCGAAAGAACTGGACGTTGACTCGCCCATTGCTCCTTAAAAACCCTAGCGCTCACTTTGTGTCGCGTATGCTAACTTAACTCAGCGGAGGGCTTCGTGCTGGCGTATATATATATATATATATATATATATATATATATATATATATATATATATATATATATATATATATATATATATATATATATATATATATATATATATATATATATATATATATATATATATATATATAAATATATATATATATATATATATATATATATATATGTGTGTGTGTGTGTGTGTGTGTGTGTGTGTGTGTGTACTGGCGTATACACATATAGTTATGTACAGCTGCTCGAAAGTTGAACTAGTGTGCGCGACTGATGACTTTTCTGTGAGTCAGAGGAAGGAGCCAAGGTGAACAGAGCGAAACTAAGCGTTTGCCGATGAAACTCGTGCATCTGGTCCCCTCGTCGACTTTGCTGTTCGTTTTTAAGAAAGTAACACCCTATCAGCATAGTTCAGGTGAACTACGCTCTTGCTTACCACGTGAATGGAGGCAAGTGGCGTATCTTTGAACGTTATCCCAGCAATTTCTCACTGCAACGCTAAAAACGATTCGCCTACTCACACTGTCGGTTGATCTGAAGTGTGCTAATCGACAGTTTTACTTTAGCTCGCGCCATGCCTAAAGAACACAACGTGATGCCCATTGTGTTACAACGTAATAACTGAGCCTGTCGCGCACAGCGTTCGTTCTCCGCTCGCAACAACCGAAACGTGGAGTGCACTTCAGCCTAAACAGCCTGGAGTTTGAGTATATTTCACGATTCGGGGCCTCAGCACAAGCTCATCCCATGCAAGCCGCGGCACGGGGTAGGGCCTCTGGTGTATAAGGCTTGCGCCAATCACCGGTATGAAGAAGTCAAAATCCTTTTTCAAGCAAAAAAAAAAAAGCAACGGCTCTAATAAGGTGGTTAAACTGAGATAAAGGTGATTTGCAAGAAATAAAAAGAAGATATTTCAAACGAAGAGTGCATGCTCGTTTCAAAACCAAGTCGAACTGATTATACATTTTATAATACAAGTGAAGCATGCATGAAAGTTACAAAATCTGGAGACAATGCTCTAAAACAGGTGGATGACTTAACCGCGAGAGCTGAACCAATTATTAGAATTCACAGTCCACTAAAATCAAGCGAATGACACACGTAACCGGGCGCAGCAGAGGAGTTTAACACCGCCGCCGTTCTGAAGTGCCCTTTGAGGATGGCGAGACGGGTCGGCGGCGGCTCCACGAAGATGGCGGTGTTCGGATTCCGGACGTATTGTTTGCTGCGCTAGGTCCCACGAGTTTTTCATCGTGGATCTCTTTTTCGGTGCCGAGCAGACTCTTGAAGCATGGCATCGGCCCGGTTTTTATAAAGGTCTCGGGCGCCAGACTCAACTTCCAGTTTAGTATCGATGCATCCTTGAAGTGGTCAAGTACGCACTCGTTGCTTCTGTGGACCACACCTCACCCTTGATCATTTTCACTGGCGAACAATAAACACTTACACAAAAAACCAAACACGTAGCACGCGGTCTAACCCGTACAACAGACACAACGTCCTGTGGTTCAGACTCCGCAGTCGGTCACCCTCACGGAACGCACTTCGTTAGTATACAAAACCAATGCACATATTTTCACACGTTCACCTTCACCGGCATCCAATTCAATATTATACAATACAAAAGCGCATGTTTTGACACGTAGCTCAGATGCTGCATTCTATGGTTCATTTATTCTTTGGGTCATGCTCTGCAGGCAAGCCATAGCATTTCCGAGAGAATAGTTTCTGAATTCCCCAAGTCAAAAGCCAAGGTTTTTCGACCTCATGGCTTTAAGACGGTAGAGCTATATATGTTCCCTACTGCAAACGCTAACACGTACAAAGTGGTGCACACGTGCTCATGGTGTCGCGTTTTTAAAGAATTACATTATAGAACGTTCATCCCTAATTCCAATAATTGGAAGCTAACCACCTATTGCAGCGAACACAGTTCTGCAATTACCCGAGTGAGGAATCACCGTTGCTCTTAGTAGGTTCAGTCGTGTTCGGAAATAGAGGTATCATATGCCCTACGGCCATAGCGCTAACATCAAAGTGGGGTGCTCGTAGTCGCACCGCCGCATTCATAGACACGCTATATAGCAAGTTCGCCCCTGATGCTCTCGGGAAGAGACGACCCTCCCGGGCGAACCATTTCTTTTGAAGTTGCACAAGACTAGAGTCATCGATCCCTACACGTTGCGTGCATGCTAGAGCATAGAAGTATCATATTACTACAGCTTCCGCAAACAAAGACCAATGACCGCTCGTGCAATCACGGCACACCATTCTTCGAGAGGAATTGCATTTAGTTGGCCTTAGATGCCAGCGAGAAAATCCCCTTTGACGGTAAACCTTAGGATATTTTGCACAAGAAATAATAATAAGACCAGGCGACTTTCGTGGCAGTATGTAAGGGCTTTAAATATGAGTGCTGCTATGCGCCATCTGTAGGCAAGAAAATGAACTGCAGTAGCCGAGGCCTTTTCTCGCAGCAGCCGTGCCGTCGACGCTCGCAGCCTTCGAGATGTCGAAAGACAGCCGCCGGTAAGGTACGCAACGGCCGTAGCGGGTGCAACGTAAGCGCCGAGATCCAGCGTGCGCATCTTTTGCGCGCGCAAACGCACGCATCTCTTTTAGGTTGAACGCATGCGCAGTCTTGCTCTCTCTTGCCTGCTGCGTGACAAAGGCTGTTGCGGGCGCTAAACTAAACAATCTCATATTGGTGTACGTCCAGAAAAAGGAAGAGCCTAGCACATGAGGGAAGAGCCTGACTGAGCGAACTTTGTGACCATGCGCTTAGGTTTGAGCGATTCGCAACACGGCTTCGTCGTAGGATGCTGATGCACAGGAAATTTTACGATTTCAGTATATGTTCCTCCCCTTTCCACTACTACAATGCAGAGTAGCAGGCGAAGTCACAAAATGGAATGCCCACTGGAAATCACCATGCTATCGCTGAGGCCAGCCTCTGCTCCTTTTTGTAAATAAACCTGACTCTCGCTCTCACTCTTTGGCCGGCTGTGTTTGCTACATGTAAGATGAAAATGTCTTTAGTATTAAAGAGCTCACGGAAGCCTATATTCAATGCATTATAGAAAAATATATTGTAGTGCTTATGGACAACTTGATTAGTAGTCGGATGACGCACATGTTTTCCTTGTAGAAGAAAATAAATCTTATAAGTTTAAAGGCCTCTCCGGCGATTTTTTGACTATGTCAGGGTAATGGTGCTTTTACATTTCTGAGAAACCCTTGTCTCGCGCCTAATCACTGGAATCCTCAACAAAACCGAAAATAATTTTCAATGAACAAAAACGCAATACCAAAACCGAAATCGAAGAGAGTGATCTGTCTACTTATGAAGTACTACTTTGCCAAAACCAGAAATTCTGTGAGGTATGCCGGTCCTGCCAGAGTGGAGTACGTAAATTGCGGAAGCAGCGAAAAGTAGTTGCTAATCGGATAGGTCACTACGCACGCCAACAACGCCGCAGCATGTCTGTCACTGATCATACCTCACGGACAAACTCATCGTAGCTGCAAAACAATGGTAGTAGCGATGCGGAAAAATTTGGAGGTCAAGAAGCATCGCCGTTCCTCTTCTATAAAGTAGAACAGATTTGCGAATGTGCTTGCCTCGTTGCGCATAACGCCACTAGGTGGCACTTCTTGCCCAAGCCGTCAAAGTCTGCGACCTGCGGTGATCGGTTAAAATGCTTACGCTATTATCGTGAATATAAGGCGAATCGCATGCGGCCCATAACGCAACACCACTTAGCATCCATCGCATGCTCACCCACACGGAAAAGGAAATCGCCGGCTCAACCAAGGAAGCACCGGCCAAATACGAACAATCCATAGCAGGCAAGCAGACGCTGCAATGGCACAGCAGTTCCGTCTCTTCTTTCGCTGGCAAAGATCAATGCCACACACATAGTGTTGCTATTATTTGTGGCATGAATGGCGCAACGTGCCAATGAACGTACCCAATGAATTTCATTGAGATTCATTCACCCAGAAAAATTCCTTGAGTTGGCCTTTTTGGAGGTGCTCACCTTATATGGGGTCGACCTTGCGCATAACCACTGTGAACTTGGTTGAAAATATGAGATGAGGGCTTACCTAAATAACGGAGAACCATCTGATCATAGCGCGGCCTCCTGCTGTCGGGCCATCGGTTTGGTTGCGTGTTCCAATTGGTGAAGCGTCCGAGCAAGTAAAAGTCAGATCTAAATGCAAGAAACTATGATCACTAGTTATCATAAAATAACATATACAGGCATGAAAACGCTACTTACACGTTCTCGTATATTTTATAGCACCTCTCAAAGACGACGTATTCAAAAGTGATATTGTACATTTTGTCGACTTGGCACGTTAGATTGCTTGTATCAGTTGACAAGACAGTCCATATAGGCTGACTAGTGTTGTAAAACTAAATAAGAAAAGAAAAAAAAACGAATGAGCACGATGTTGGGCGAGTTGGCGAATAGCTCAGCGAAATATGCGTTACGCACAAATGGCCAGCATTTTGTTTTCGTTTTTATCAGTTCTGACTTTCAGCTCAGATTATTCTTTAAAGAAAAACCAGGCCTTTGTTGGCATATTCACTGAAAATGGGAGTGCTTACCTGTAAAATGCAAATAAAAGATTGATTTCACATCAAATAAGTTCAAGTTCTTGAAAGTGGCACCAGGTTTGGACCTGCGGCACTGGCTTCACTCTAATGCGTAGGAGGCGTAGGCTTTATTGTAATAGGAGACGGATGGACGGACGTACAGAGGGACGGACGGACGGACGGACGGACAGACAGACAGACAGACAGACAGACAGACAGACAGACAAATAGACTACGGCGGGGTGAAAGAACAAGGCTGAATCATAAAAACAAGCTCCTAAATCAATCTACTTGTTTAGAAAAACTGGTTAACAATTGGAGTACTCGGTACTCAACTATAGGCGATATAGCTGTTCTGTGGGCCTCACACTTGATATACGACGTATGTGCAAAATGTGGACGAGGAAGCAGCTGACGCCGCATGCGCCGGCCTTTTATAGACGCCGAGACTCTCGAGGAGGAGGGCGCAATTCTGCGATTGAGATGCATTCAGCCTCTCTGAGGGACGCACTGCGGTGTCTCTGACGGACGCACTCGCTGTCTGTGCGACGGACGCCAGTGAGGCTGACGGCACTCCACATGCGGTAGCGAGTTCTGCAAACTACTGCAACCTGAACTCTGCGGCACTTCACTACGTGGTCGTGCTCGTCATAGAGTTTCCTATAGTATACACTAGGGGGAACTCTGGCGCTAGTGTCTCTGGGAGCTGCAACCACGACCTTCTGTACTCCTGACCTGCCGAGCTGGCGGCGGTCTACGGAGCTGCCTGCGCCGGCTCGGATTCCGAACATCACCGCCTAGGGGGCGCTCGAGTTGCCCCAGCTGAGCGCTGGTGAATGCATGAGAATGCATGGGTTGCCGCCGGTCAGAGAAGAGTTTCATCACGCATTGAGTAAATGTGGTGGCTATCTTGAATCATTTTATTTCATGTGACTTTGTGAATCTTCTTTGGCATTTTAGTTGACATTTCAGTGCATTATTTTTCAAATAGAACCGCAAATCAGGTACAAACACATGTATCAGTGTGCAAAACAAGAAACAATGACGACGTAGACAGGTTGTAAAAAGCGCTGGCCACCAAATGTTTATTTAACTCATGATACCAGCAATATGTGTATGCAATGGTAGACTTGTTGCCGTTGGATTACACTCAGCTGGCTTGCATTTACTGTCTGGGCAAAAAAGGCCAAGGACTATATGACACTTGACAGTGTCCGCGGCATCCGGCGCGCATAGAAAACAACCCAGTACAGATAATTTTGCGCATAAATGTCTTCGTCTCAAATGGCAAATGTAGATCGCAAGTACATGAATACTCAATGAAAGACAACTGCAACTGTTTTGAAACGAAGCAGCACTTAAAATCACCTATTCAACGTGAATTCTTCACACAATGGGTGTGTTTCAAAACCTAGTTGCATAACCACATGTAGTGACATGGTTTCCATATGTGCACCCATGTCGTCTTTCCTTTTTTTTTCTAATAAATAGTTGTGAGTGTAGCGCGTCATCGTTTGCTTTCTTGAGGTTGTCGGTTATTATTTTTTTTTGCGCTAATATGCGTTTCAGTCTGCCCGCACCACCAACCAGCCCAGCAACTCACTCTTTTAGAAACACGTAGTCCTTTACAACACAGAAACCACCTTGATACATCTTTCAAGGACCTCGGTCACTGGAAACTCATGAAAAGTCACATCAGGAGACTTTCCTTGCCTTGATTCGCAGAAAGGCACGTAGCACACCACTATCGTGATGATTAATTTGCACCAAGAAACCTCGCTTCACTGGTGTACAAACCGCACCGACCTGCACGCTTCTGCCGCAGCTCGACACGAGCAGACGGTAGCGCAAGATCGTTTTTATACTTTGAAGTTTATTAAAAAAGAGGTTTTTATTCATTTTAATCGTAGAGTGTATGCACGCGTAAACATTGCTGCTTTTCTCCCAGCGTCACATGAGGAGACGAAAAAAAAGCGTGGTGACCCATGTTTTGGCCACCAGCAACCGGTGCGGATGAGGTAAGCTGCAGCGCCACAGAGCACATAGCGGCAGGCACCAATACCAGAAAGAGCGCGCTGGCGCTTTGCTCGCTGGGCAGGTCAGTAAAATACAGAAGGTCGTGGCTGCAACGCACGGCGCTTCAGCGAGCATGGGAATGAGGGGTAGTACACACATTTGTCTAATCTTCGTACTTCTGGCATGCTTTTGGCTCCGTGTGTGGTCGCGTAGCATGGAGCTGTTATCTTACGAAACAAAAATCAGTGAATGTTCAGCGGTTGCGCTTCACCACCCTATTTTTTTAGACTCACCTTTCCAAATCGGATCATGAAGTTGAAAAGGGTTTGAATTTTTCTTTCAAAACACAACCGAAACACAACGATAAACGAAGCCGCAAGTACGATTCGCCGTCCGCAAGTATGAACACTAGGCAAATGTGTGTACTACCTATCATTTCCATGGTCGCTGAACGATGACAGTGCCAGAGTCCACTCTATTTACTTTTAGGAAACCCTAAGGTGCTCGCAGTCCAGCCTGCTGGAACCTTCACTCTGGTGGGTCGCAGTACGCTCATCACAATATAAAAAGTTGTGCTACACAAAGAGGGCGCCAAGTTATGTTTAACGTGTTTCATGTAGACCTTCAAATGAGTCAAAATTAAATTTTTCACGTGTGCCTAAAGTTCAATTTAGACGTAACAGCTCCCGCCAAAAGCAATCAAGATTACTGAAAAATAGGCAGACATTGCCAATCGCTGCGCTGATTATGAAAAAATGATTTAACTAGCCTTTTTAAGCTCTTGGCGTGCAAACATGGAATGCCCAGCAAATGTATGGAGCGTCATAAGCCCTTACAACTCTTTAAGCTTACACACATTAAGCGACACCGCTTTAACAGCTGGTTACAAAATGTCCTTTTTCAGAGCCGTCGAAAAACAATGTCATGTTTAAAATATGGAGGATCAGTGCGCCCGAATCCAAGTGTAGATTGAAAAACGTTTACCATAACGAGCAGCATGCTCGATTGCGCGAGATATCACGTCATTCCACTACAAATAGAGCCTCGAAATGTAATGTTGGCCCGGACGTGGGCAGTTGAGCGTACACCGCAGGCCGATAAGACACGAACAGAAGACGATTGAAAGAAAATTACATGCACTACTTGGCCCTAAGACACCCGTTACGTAAGATTATGATTTAAAAAGTGGTTTTGCAACAGCAAAATGATCTTGAAGTTCACTCAGTACAAAACAGATCACCGGTCAAGAAGTCCGTACAAGTGGTTAACCAGCGAAAGCTGAAACGTGCGGCTCCGGTGTTTAGCCATGGGAGGTTTGAACCCAACGCTGCACTCAAGCCTTTCGCTATTACTGAATACATGGTTGTGCTTCCTAATGAAGTTAGACACACGTTTAGCTTTGGTTTACGACAGTGTTTATTTCACATGCCACAACTTGTGCCTCGCATGATCACTGTCATCGAAAAGCTCAATGAGGGGTTAAATGCATTTTGCTATGCGTTATCACAGTGGTTTTTCTCAAACCACAGGTGCCAAAGTTCTGCTGGAGAAACTCTCACCGAAAACAGGTGTTCGCACTGTAGACCAAGCTCCCGCTATTGTCAAGTTGACGCTGTCGTGCCCGTGACGCCAATTGTTAGGGTGCGGCGTTGTTGAAAGCGTTTGGCATGACCAGCTAACTCGGTGGCGTGGTCTGCAGGATCCACCCACCACCAGCGCTTACATTCTCGTTCACAACTTATCATGACTTGGAAAGCTGCTGGATGATCGGATACGCAGGCCCCGCCACTGTGGTATAGTGGCTTAGGTACTCGGCTGCTGACCCGCAGGTCGCGGGATCGAATCCCGGCTGTGGCAGCTGCATTACCGATGGAGGTGGAAATGTTGTAGGCCCGTGTGCTCAGATTTGGGTGCATGTTAAAGAACCCCAGGTAGTCGAAATTTCTGGAGCCCTCCTCTACGGCGTCTCTCATAATCATTTGGTGGTTTTGGAAAGTTAAACCCCACATATAAATCGATTGGATACGCAGTTCCTGCCGGCACTCGATCTCCCGCGCCTGTTTTTGTGCCCAGAATGCACCATCAACCCGGCGAATGCGAGGTTTCTCACGATCTCGCTGTCGACACTCTTCTGGAGTTGTCCGTGGCTTACCCATGTGGAAGGTTTCAGTAGAAACTTCTGCGCGCGTGCTATAGGCCACGGCTGCGTCTGAATGAATGACGACACTCACAACGCAGCCAATGGTGCACGTGCTTAGGTACGATGCTGCGAACAACGTAACTGATAACACATCCAATGGAGACAGCTGGTGATAATGATGGGAGTTAGTTTTTCATTTCTGCCGGCCATATGCTGCTCTTGCTGTACAACCGCACTGTGAAGTCAAATTGCAGTTTCGGGCTACGCTCGTTTTGGGCCAAATTTAGTTGGTTTTCATAACTTATAATGTATGATGTCATTTAAACTATCTATTTTGCTACTTGCACCCTAACAATAGAAGAAATTTGAAATACGTTATGCAGGACTCACTAATACTCAGTTCACCATAATCACGACATTCAGCTCACCACAGGAGTTCTGTTTTTGAGTATTGTGGAGCACTCAACCATGCTCGGTCAAACTCAGGATCAAGACTTCGGAACCAAGCTGGGCGCACTTCGATTGAGGCGGAAGAAAGTCCTGCTCTGTTGCCTTACTGCTATCACGGGCTACGTGAACGAATACTGACTGAAACTTTCTGTAATTAGCGTTACTAGGAATAACAATTATCGATATTGCTAAGCGCGGTTACATTGGCATCCGCTGTTGTGCGCAGCGCCGGTCTCTGCTTACCTGCTGCGTCATGTCATTGGCGCGTCACTCCGCCAATCGCGTGCCGGTTATGGCACTTAACAAAGGAAATCACATCCTACACAAAATTAACTACAACAATGAATTCCTTGAGTGCTCTAGTAGTGTTGTGTACAGCTTGCCACTTTCATGCGCACAGACTTACACCATACCAACGGCCAGTGCCTTAGTGTCTGTTTGCAGGGACACAACGAAAAAGTACGCAAACCAACAGATGATTTTCTTACAATTCACTGTTTCCAATGCGGCTGTGCTACAGCGTTTGATAGCACACAGATTTTAGCTATAAGCATTGTCAGGTTAGTAGATGCATTATCATTAAAGTTACAGCTATCGATGAAGGCAATTGCAGCAATCGCTCTTACTGAAGGCAACTGCCTTCAATCGCTGTTGCCGACTAAGGAATTGGTTACCTTGGTTCATCCAGCCTGCCGCGATAGTTCAGTTCGTAGAGAATCGGATGCTTTTCTCGAAGGTCGCAGGTTTGGTCCCTGTTCCCGGCAAGTTTGTGTTAAGTCCACTTTCTCCTTCTTCAGAATCACAGTAGATTTACTTCTAATAGCATCATCCCCAATACTTTCCTCTGCATAACGAAGAGTACTTTATCCACCACGAAAAAGGTTCACGAGACCATAGGTGGTGACCTTTGAGATACAAACTAATTCTTATCCGAATCTTGCTTTCATGCACTGTCTACTCTTAAGTGACTTCAGCTCGCAGTGACCTCACTGCGGGGAACGTGCTATTGAGAGCACATGCCCCGTTCGTGCCCCTAGTTTGGAGGGGTTAAGGACCTCACAGAGCAGAAATGTAGCTCGGGCCTCAAGAAATCGGAATAGCAGCATCAACTTTGGGCTGTCCAGAGAGCCTGCGATATGGCAGATAGGCTAGGTCTAAATGTCCCCACTTGAAAGCTGCCTGCGGTGTCACCCTAATGACTCGTTAAGAATGAATATTCCGGCCACCGTAACGGCGACTAATCCGATTCTGCGGCAGCGAGATCCGTTGAAAGGGCCCTCTCCACGCCGATTGCTCTCGTACCAATTTTGGCGGCGTATGCAACCAAATCGGTTGCCGTGAACCTATAAAAGCGCTAGTCGAGGAATCTTGAAAAACGGCGGAAAAGACTGATTCGCTTGTCATGTCGCAGTGCTCGTAATTGAACGCTGTAACCAACAGAAGCTTAACCCACTCTGCGTAGTATAGCCCACTTCACGACCCGATTCCATTGAAGAGGTTGCAGTTGGCGTAACCGAGCTTGTCGTGGTCTTGCAGAGCAAGACGAACCCACAAACGCCGCTCGCTTCGACGATTTTTTCTCCTCTTCATACATTTCAGGACAGCGGATTGCAAGCAAAGTAACCAGTACTGCCTTTTCTTGCTTCCTGCGTACGAAGAATTCGAAGTATATACAACCAGATAGCGTATAGTCGCGTTTGCGAGCCATGACAACAATCGGGTGACAACGCATTCATCCGGCTTTCGCCCCGTGGTAGGTGGCAGTGTTGTGGAATGGTTGCCTCCATTCCATTCTAACTTCATTTCTGGGTATTAGGACTTGCCGCAGTTTCATTCTTTTCAATACATCGTAATGGATAAATAAAACAGTCCGTTCCCAGATCGGGAATTGCCGGGCAGTTCAGTTCCATTTCTGGAGTTTCTCAATGTGGGAAATGCATCTTGATCATTTTGTTGAGTTCAAAATAAACGCCTCAATAAACTAGTGTCTCGAAATGCATTAAAAACTGCAAAAGTATGAAAAACACGTTACAGACATTCAGTAAAAGCTTAGCGGCTCATCTCGTTCAGTAAAACCACCCTACTAATTTCCATAGCAGTAGTTTTCCCAATACATACAGTATTTGCACAGCGAGAATGTTTGACGAATGTAATGTTTTAATATTGTTTAAGCTTAAAGACCTTATTGCTAAAATGATGACAACATATATTTTTGCTGACAAAGGTAGCGTTCAAGAAGACTAAGTTGTTTTAACACTCGGACGGAGCAGCCTTGAATATGGAGAAAAGTAAGATTTGCGAAGATTTTGTTAACGGTGTGCGAAACCCTCTATATCTGCTGGTGTTAGTAGGAACAGTGCACCGCCACTCGGGCAGCTTGTGCCGTTGCATCGAATACGGTACACTGAGCTTAACTGCTCGTCAGCACTCACTCTCGTCAAGCGCGGCTCATAGGCATTGGTGCGGCCAGGGTATACCTTTATGTGTTCACCTGTGCACAGCTGTGCGATATCTTCCTTGCCGCAAAGTTTACTTACGTGTCTTAGGTACTAAACTGCTCGTCAAGTAAAGATCCGGGTGCGCATTGAGTATTCGACACTTTCGTGTCGGGGCACCTACGGGAACCAACGTACAGAGATTTTTTTCTCCTTTCAGAGTCTGTTGGGACAATGCATTTGTTTGTACACTTATTCCTCATTTTCTATTTTACATACTTCTCTTTTTAACAATTTTCTCTTTTGCAAACAATTTTGTGCGAAGAACTACATTGTTTAAATTTCATTTTTTGCGTCCATTGCGACGATTGTGTTCCTTCAAACTCGACCGGGTGGAGGGGGGGGGCGTTCTGCATTAAGACTTCTGCACACCCCCTAAAGGAAAACGGGGAATTATGTGCCCACCTATGGTCGCCATCTCAAGAAAACAGGCGCACTACAAGCATGCCAGATCTTTTGAACAAGTCCACAATTCGCAGACCTATCTATGCAGAAAATGTGGGCTTACCATGACTATGTCCTTGTAACCGGGATTCACGAACCAGGGCGTGCTGTTTCTATACATGCTCGTTGTTGTCGTCAGAAAACCTGAAAGTACTAGCGCAGAAAGTATTGAAGGAAACTTCGGCCACATTTTTGCACTTCTGCGTGGAAGCAAGCAGCACATTTGCTTTGAAAACTGATATCGCAGGTGGTTTGTCTCGAGAGTCGTGAGCTGTGGACATATTTATATCGAACGGAATCACAATGAAAAATATCCTATTTAGTGTCAAGGGCCAGAGCTATTGTTGTATTCAGCTGACAAAGAAATTGTGCGAAAAAAGGTGATTCTTTTTATACACCTATTCACGCATTTCGCCATGCCCATTAAAGAAGAAATATCGGACTCGCAGTTGGCGCCATACTTAGTAGCTCTTGTTGACTTAATCCTTTACTTGAAATACACCTAGCGGGCAACATCACAACTGCTGAATAGTCCTTCACTGAAATAATCTCTCGTCATGGGAAGACCTCCATTGCTTTACTCGATATAGCCGAGGTAACACCGCAGCAACCTGGAATCATTCCTCGTGGTGCGTTAGCATTAGTTCTACGCGGATCGTTGCTGGCTTCATCGTCATTTCGCGATGAGTTTCAGCTGCCGCTACGTCTCTTATTAGGTCACTAAGCATAAGTTACAAGATATGCGCTTGACTTGCATTAATCTTGGCAGCTTTTGAGGATGCAATTGAGACCACAAAAAAAACAAACAAAAAACACGTGTCCTCTATTATGGTGCTCGGCGATCGAAAGGTCGTGCTGAAGCTCAAGAGGAGTCTGGCGTTGCATGAACACTGTATTTGCAGCCGGGAAAATATTCTCGTGATTACCAGCCAAGCAAGCTTGAGAGCCGAAAAGACCAGCTCAAGCAGCGAAACCATGCCCCTCTTCTCCCATTAGTACCATCAGTATAGGCTCAGTGACGAACTGTGCAGAAAAAATATTTCCCTCTCGTGCCATGACATAGCGATTACGGGAAAGCCTATTGAAAAAAAAAAGAAATTGCGCAAACATTTCCCGAAACAAACATTGTTACATGATTAGCCCCGTAATGTGTCCTTACTGATAGCTAAGGGCAACTGCAATTTTTTTTTCAACAATGAAGGCACATTTGGCATGGCTTCGTTTCAAAGGCGTGCTGAATCGTGTAGACTTGTTAAGAACGGCTCATTTACGACTTCTGGCAACCAGACAGATTGGCCATGCTGGCAAGAGCAACGCTTGCTTGCACTGTGGTACGTCGCTTTACGTGCATGTGCTAATCGACTGCTTTCTTTCCGGAATCGGTCGCTGACACTCTCGTGACCGAAAGGAAGAAAAAAAAAAAAACCTACCAAAGTCACCAAAAACTTTTTTATGCTCAAATTGTCGCCTTTATTTGTCTGAATAAATGGTACAATTCCTACAATTCAATGGTATTTCGTTCATTTAATCTTTCTTTGTAAGGCATATTACGCCAACCCACTCTTTGGCCTATGCATTTTGACGGGCTGTTATCTTTATCCAATTTGATTTGGCGCCCCAGATGCCTGTACATGCCTGTTCATTACCTTCAGTAGCCACTTGATTTGACAGTATTCGATATGAAGTTTCAACATTATCAAACTATTGTTGCAAAGGGTAGATTTAATAGAATTAGCACAGAAAAAAAAACACCTCTCGGTGGCACTGATTGTGAGCGTAGACGATATCTGTGACAACGTTGGCCACGAAGATATTTACGCCGATGACTATACTAATTATAACAACTCCACCGGAGTGGTTGTTCCATTCGACGAGGTATAATTTCGCTTTATAATTTTCCACATCGCGACAACGACATCTGTGGAACTCGGAGCACATCGAGGTGAGGTAAAGTACATACGGTCATGTAATATTTGGGCCCTTTGCGATTCCATGTCAGTATTAATACACTACGATTTGCGTTGCAGCATGGACTAAACGGACAATTTTTCTATGAAATAAGGCACTAATACCACAGAGCACTCGATGAAGAAGGTGTTGATATATTTCAATGATTTCGGAGTCATTTTGGAACTGTTGGCAAGGAGCGCCCAGCTGAAGCTCCATGCACGACCAGCTTACGAAATACTATTAGAAAAAAAGAAAAGCCTGTCCGCCCTTCCTTCGATTCTTTGTTGTTCTTCTTTGTTTTGCTCTCGCTCGCTAATTAACATTCCAAGTACATCTTGCCACCCCACATTTTGCTAATGCTTTTATATTTACTAGATGATATTTCAAGATCATATAGATTGTGTAAGTCTTAGTGTTTCTCAGCCATATAATTTTTAATGAAAGACACCTACCCCTGTGTGTGTGTTTTATTCAATTATTTTAGTGTAGCATGATTACAAACTAAATTGTCTCGTTTAGTTTATCCTCTAAACTATGTACGTAATGCATACAATTCGCATTATTCGCATCGCTTTGAGCATATAAACAGAAACGTTAGCTAGCTTTACCAAGACCCACAGTCAATTAGAGTACACTGCCGCTAAGTCAAGGTCACGTGGTGGATAAAAGCAACATAGTCGGGGTATTTTTAGAGCATACAGCACCAGAAAAATTCTGCTGACGACTCTGCATAGTTCGAAATTTTTCATTATAACAACGCAAATGATAAAGGAAGGTGTTGAATGCGTTAAGGAGGAGTTCCGTGGTGCAGTGTTAAATGAAATATTCGGTTTACATCAGAATAGCTATCACACATCCTATTCAGCTGCTTTGCGTAGGCGGTATAATCTATTGTCTCGCTTTCATTAGTAGTTTCCTAATGTTTACGTTTATGAGATACTAGAGTAGTAGCTTGTGTCATATTTCTACAAATACATTGCGATAGGCATACGGAAGAGTGTTCTCTTTTATTCGGTGTCCTTTTTGTTCTTATTTTGCTTCTAAATTTCTAATTATTAGGCGTTTGCCTAGTAAGAGAGCCGAAAATAACCATAGTATGAATAGCATCGAGAGCTAACGGCGCTTTGTGCCAGGATATTCAATATCATAGAAGCTTGTTCGCTAACTGCCAGGAAGATGGCGCAAGGATTCTATGGTGCAGCTTTGTGGGACGTCGAGTACGAATCGAGGAAAGAAGAAAGATAACTTTATTTTGCTGTGCAGCTCGACAAGTGAACGGCAAATACGCCGAAAGTGTCATTATTCAAGGAATACAGATTGATTGCACTTCATCCCATAGACACAGATTCAAAAGACATGAACGAATCTGAGATTCTCCTCGCATTACGAAACCCCGGGTCCATCTTCGTTTGCGCAGGCTCACATGTAGCTTATAAATATTTCAGCAAAGGCTACATTAGCCCCATTGCGCAACAAATCCTCAATGAGCTATCGTCCCCACGCTCAGATGGAGAATAGCAACAACTGATATAGATACTAGACCACTGCAGCGTTACAGTTGGTGAGCTCGACTACACCACGACCCGAGAACTAGTATTCTGATCCTCCGAAACCTGCACATCGCACCCACCTTCGGAAATGTGTATGGATCCGTTGTTCAACATATACAGAAATCCCATAACACCAGAATCGAAAGAAACTTCCGCCCTCAGGGCCGAACTACAGTAAAAAATCCCAACTTACGCGGCGTCACTTGTAGACAATACCGCACCCTAACCCAAGTGAATGATCCTAAACAGATTCAGGCACACGCAGAAAGCAAATTGAATTTTCTGCGACTATAAAACAGTCATATGGTACCACCATTTGTTTTTGTTTTTACTGCGAAACCTCTTATAAGATGACAACTCATGCATCGCGCGGCGCCGTAGTTTTCCACCGCCACCGCCGCTGTCCGTAACCACATTCAATGGCACAGCGGGCTCGAATGCGGTTCCGCTTGGTGCCAGCCGAATATTTTACCACTGAGCTACGTCGGGTGCTTGAGTCTTGTTAACAAACTTGCCCTAGGCAGGCTTGATGTCGGCAAAGGAATTGCATTATTACGAATAACAAAGCGTTTTATAACAGCAAACGAACAACCAGGCGTCACACAATGCAAATAGTGTAACGAGTGGGTCGTTCAATACTCCAACCCACTACAACGCTTGTTCTTGATCACCTAGCTGTGCTGCATGCGCGCACTTCGAGCATAATTCGTCATCGTCGTCAGCCACTGCATGAACAACTGGCGAAAATTCCTGGCACTATAGTTTAGCGGATACCACGCTTCTCAAAAGAACGAAGAAGAATAGCATAACAAATGCCGGCCTGCTACCCTAAAATTGTTATTAATAATGCCATAGTGGTTATCCAGCTAGTGTGCTTGCAGGAGTTACCTAATGAGTGCTTAGAAACAGCTCCGAATGGCCGCTCTTCTAGCTTTCTTCTAGCTTTCGCCAGGCCTGCGCCTTCCGCGCAGGCCTGGCGTTTTCATTGCATGAGGAAGTCAATTAGGCACACCACCCAGCAGATGAAGTTTTAGGGGCGAAGCTTTTTATAGCGGCACCCGTTCGTCCCTCGTACTGTTGTAGTGCAACAAGTATTCAGTTTTGACCTCCAAGGTGGTGCTCGTGAGAGATTTATTCTGTGCGTTATTGACCAATAAAAAATAGTGCTAAATGTACATGTCAATGGCTGCTACTGGGGAATGAGAGACAGAAGCATTCGGCGTTTAGTTACCGCGCACGCTGCGATCCCCATTAGCAGCCATTGACATGTACATAGAGCACTATCTGACAAGAAAGGGTTGCTACGTTATACTCGCTGGGTGTAACCTCCTTAGTTTTAGAAAGGTTTAGCAAGCGTTGAGCCGCAGTGCCATGAATACAATGAACTAGTATATACCATGAAAGAACTCGAGGTGGTTAAAGGTGGGAAGTAGATACGAAGCGCAAGCCGTAAGAAAGAAAAAGCCGAGTTTTCCTGTCTCTCGTTCCCCATTAGTGGCCATTGGCATGTACATTGAGAACTATCTGACAAAAAAGGGTTGCCACGTTATACTCACTGGGCGTAATCTCCTTGGTTTTAGAAAGCTTTAGCGAGCGTTGGGCCGCAGTGCCATCAATACAGTGAACTAGTATATACCATGAACTTGGGGTGGTTAAAGGTGGGAAATAGACACGAAGCGCAAGCCGTAAGAAAGTGCCCGTTGATTGATTGATTGATTGATTGAAAACTTTATTTGACCATTTACAATGTGCTCTCGCTTGTTAGCTTCAGCACCATGAAAAAAAAAAACTCGGGTGACCTCAAACTGGTCAGCTTGTTACTGCAGGGCAGGGAATGGCGATCGTGCGAAAGGCAGCACACCAAAGGTTCAGCCTTGCTCAGATGAGTGGGTCTTCAAGTATCCAGTTGGTAGTCCCTTCCATGTCTTGATGTAGCTGCGGCAGGGTACGTTGGGCTTTTTTCATAATAAAAGCAGCTCGGCTTGACTTGTGGACAGGGCATTCCAAGAGAATATGCTCCGTCGTTGCTGGCTCGTGGCAGTAGTCACAGTTGGGGTCGGAGTACTTAGTCGGGTGTATCTTGTGAAGGACTGAAATTGTCGTGAAACTTCATGTTTGTAATCTTCTGAGTGTTACCTCGTAGAAGCGGGTGGATCTTGGGGGTGAGGCTTCGTGTTTTGTAGCTTCTTCTAACTTGGACCTTAATTGCCGCCGGCGTTGAACTTTCGCTCGGTAGTAGCCTTCATGGGTCTCATCTTGCGTCATTCTTGCGGCCTGCTTCGAGCTCGCATCCCCGAGTCGTTCCTTGCTATGATGCTGCAAGGCTCGTTGATGAACTAGCTTGTGTCCAGGTATATTTGTGCGTCCAGGAATCTAATGAACTCGTACTCGAACTGATCGTTCTTGAAGTTGGGTGGCATAGTGCAGGATGTGCCTGGCGTACGCTGGTAGCTTTCTTCTAGTTTGGAGTGGTTGAAGCACTTGCTGCAAATCCGTAAAGATGTGAATAACTTTTGGCGATGATCCTGTTTGATCGTAATGGGCTAGAGCTTCCGAAATAGCGTACCGTTCAGCTGCTTCGGGCAGTAAGCAGGGTTGAGTTATAAAGAATGAGGATTCCTCCCTGTTCTAGGTTGACAAATGCCCCTGTGTTGGAGCCTTCTAGAGTGCATGAGGCGTCTGTGTAGATTATATCTTCTTTGTTAGGTATACTTTCAAGGTGTTCGATATGCCGCTAAGCGTAGTATGCCCTTAACTGATTGTCCGAGGCTTGGCTCATATGTTTTGGAAGCGGCCGATTGTCTGTCACGGTAATATCTTCCCATGGCGGAATGGTGGGTATAATTTGAAGCAGGTCTTGGTTGCTTAGACCTAGCTCGTTCCTGATGGCTCGTCCAGGACGGGATACCATAAGACGCTTATTTTGAGCTTGCAGTGCAGGCTCTACATAGTCACGTAATGGAAGAAGTAGACCTGTTCCGTACAGGTCTTCAACTTTGGTGTATTTAGGTAGCCCTGTGGCGATGCGAGTGCATGTTTTGTTGATGCATTCAAATTTTTCAAGCTGGGTCGGCGTGATGTGCAGGAAGGGTAGTCCATATAGGAGCCTTCAGTGGACGAGTGTATGTGTGAACCTTTTAATTTGACCTTCGGATGGGCCCCAGGCGCAATATGTCAACCTTCGCAGCACTTTTATTGTCTGTTTCGTAGTGCACAGCGCTTTTTCTACCCATTGAGTGGACTTGGCGTTTTGTTGATATATAATGCCCAGTACCTTAATGTGCTCTTTGCGCTGTATGCTTGTGTTGCGTACAGTAAGTTGGATTTTATCTCGAATAAATTGCTGCTTGCTGTGGTTTGTAGGTTTCAGAACAACTATGAATTCTGTCTTTTCTGGTGAAATCTGGAGACCTTGACTGTCAAGGAAAGTGGTGATAACGTCAATTGCCTTCTGGAGTTGCGGTTGTTGCGTAGAGGTGTCTCGCGCGTTACACCAAATTGTAACGTCATCAGCATAGATCCCCGCCGAGATGGACTGTACTTCACTTAGAAGAAAAGCAAGTGGGCGCATTGTTATGTTAAACAGTGCTGGAGAGATAGCGGCTCCCTGTGGAACTCCGATTTTGTTGGAGTATGATTGACTGGTGAAAGAGCCTATTTTTATAGAAAAGGTCCTGTCCTGGAGAAAAATCCGGACGTAATTATACAGCCTTCTACCAACAGGCAGTTCTGACAGCTCTCGTAGTATAGTATCATGGGACAACGAATCGGAAGCCTCCTTCCCGTCAATAACTACAATAGTGCTCGGCCAATAAGGTGAGGGGCTCTTTAGTATATCTTCGTATTGGCGCCGGAGTGTTTCTTGAGTAGACAGGTGGGGTCTAAACCCAGTTTGGGTCGAGTGATAGTGCTCCCCGTTTTCTAGCATCCATGTGAGGCGCTTGTTTACCATTCGCTCCATCACCTTTCCGATTACTAAGTTAACGAAATTGGCCGATGGTTACTTGCAGTCGTCAAAGGTTTGTTAGGTTTAGGCAGTGGTATAACATTTGAGTGTTTCCACTCTTTAGGGAGATCGCCATCTTCCCATGCTTGATTGATGATGGAAAGAAGAGGTGTTAGTTGGCTTTCAGCCAGTTGCTGTAATTGCTTGTAGGTAATCATATCAGGGCCCGAAGCTGTTTTACAATTTGACTCCTTTACTGCTATTATAAGTTCTAGAATTGTGAAGGGAGCATCCATTATGTCGTTGCTTTAGTTTTTCCTCTGGCCACTTTGGATACTCCGGATGCCTTGCCGGTTGTGGAAAAAATGCGTTGGCGCACGTATCAGCGGTGGCTGGTGCTGATGAATGGAAAGCCAAACAGAGTTTTCCAGCGGCTGTTCGAGTTTTGCCTCGGCCTTTTGCCTCGGCCTGACAATGTCCCATAGCCTTTGATTATTATTCCTACCATGTAGCTGGTTGCAGCAATCCTGCCACTGTTGCCTACGTAGCTTGCATGCGTACTTTGATGCTTGTCTCGTAAGAAGCCTAAGCTTCAGGCGATTGCGAGCAGATTTTTCAGTTCTGTATGCGTGTAAAGCAGCTATGCGGGCCTCCCACAAGTTTAAGAGGTGCGTATAGGGCGCAGTCTTTTGAGGAACCTTTTGTAGGATTTGCTTGTCTTCCTTGTCGCTTCTCGTATATGTTTTTTTTAATTTGGCAAGGGGGACTATTTTAAGGCATCTATTCTTATAAGACCACTACTTGTCCCAGTGAATGAAGGAACACTCCTTTGACATAGTAAAAATTTCGCCCCAGGCAATCACAATTGGCAAGTGGTTGCTCCCAATATTGTCGGGCTATAAGTCCCAGTGCGTACCTTTTAGTAGGTGCCTAACCCACTTGAGGTCTGGCAATGTATCATTCTGATTCGCGCCACCAATCCTTGTGTATTGGCCTGGCGTGTTGAGGAGGGTAAAACTGGCGTCTTCAAAAGCTTTTTTAGTTGCTTCCCTTTGGGAGAACCTTGTGAGTATCCCCAGAAGACGCATGGTGCGTTAAAGTCTCCCAGAATTAAGGTTGGACTTTTAGGGTCTATTTTACGGAGGGGGAGCTCCACACTTCTTGATATCAGATGGCTGTAGCAGTTTAAAATTTCGTATGTCTTGCCCTCTATTTCAGTACGAGTCTGAATGCACGAGAATGAAACTGAAGAAAGGAGGTCGTGGACCGCCGGAAGGTTTTTCTTTGTATACGTAACACATCGACCAGATAAAACGCCAGCATAGCCTGGAATGGGGCAATATTTACCCGGTTCCTGCACGCAAATGATATCGGGAGTTTTTTCGAGAGCGTTTACGATGTAAAGGAAGTCATCAAATTTACTGGCAAGGCTTCTCGCGTTCCACTGAACTATCAGAGGCATGATTCTGAATTTATGGTTTCTTCTTGATCTGCACTTGCAATAGGCCTGATGCGTTTGTTACCTTTAGCCGACGTTTTTGGTTTGAGTGTCTCAATAATGCGTTGCATGTGCTGTAGCTGTGCAGCGAATCGCTCGAAGCGACGTTCGTATTGCTCGTGCTCGGAGGGAGAGTTGCCCTTGACTCAAGGTTAGAGCGTCTCTGGCAGTGTTTTGTTCTTACAATTGGATAATCACAATTTTAAGTTCTACAATAGTTTTCTGTTGGTCACTGATAATTTGCAGATACTTCTTCTGTGTGTTTCGTAGTTCCACTAGTTCTTGCAGAACGCTTGGATGCGTCTGTGGTGCAGGCGAGGCATTAGGTGAAGACTGCGTGTTATGCACCTTAGCTGCATATGTAGTGGGGGACGCTAGCTGCGTCGGAGGTTGTGTTGCCAACTGCGGGCGCGTCGGCAGTGTGAGTGTTGGCTGATCGGTAGCAAGAGACGGAAAGCTTTGTTCCTCTGACTGTTGCGTCTTCTGGGTCTTTTCGCCTTATGCCCAGCGGTTTGGTGAGGAATAGGGTGCCGCTGGCTTGGGTGGTTTGTTCACTCGCTTACGAAGAGCAGCAGTAGCTGCTGCTACCTTTGGACAGTCAGGCGAGTGCGAGTCATGGGGTCTACTGCAGTGTATACATTTCGGAGAACAGATAAAATCTTCCGCAATTTCGTATAGCACTTTGTGAAAACTCCTGGGTCCCTTTTAGGAGCTGTGCAAGCGTCAGCTCTGTGTCCTATGCCTAAGCAGTTCAAACATGACGTTATCTTGGGTCTGTATTCATTCACAGGGGAACGTACTGATTCGAAAGCCGCGTATTCTGGCAGGTTTGAACCGTTGAACGTGATTAGTGCTGTGTTAGACGACCTGAGAGGCCGTGCTGGCACGACTTCGAGAGTTGCACTTGTCAGGCCTTGCATTAACTGCTCTTTAGTTAATCCTTTGATTCTGTGAAGGACGTCTCTTATGCGCCCTTCACGAAGCGCAACATATGTATTAAACTGCACGATTTGATCGTCAAGGATCAGGTGGTTTAGGTTCAGCAATAGATGTGCAGCTTGCTCTGTGTTGCAATCGACTACTGCTAGGTTAGACTTGGTGAGGAGTCTGCAGTGAATGTCCGACCCCTTTATTTGAGGAAGACTAGACGGAGTCTATAAGCAAACTAGTACGGCGGAATCTGGGTGATGTTCAATGCTTCAGGCCTCAACATTATGGTCTCAAATAGGGTCTGTGGCTGTGGGGAGGCTGGTGGCTTGGGTCGCGGGAGTTTTTGGTTCTGTACTACAGTCCAGCTTTCCTGGTCGTCCATAGCTGTATGCTCAGATGCCGCATGATGTTCAGAGAAAGTGCCTCTCGTTTAGTCCTTGGAATGTCCGCTGGATGGCAGTGCTTCTATATGCGGAATATATGATGTTAACGCGCACGCTGCGAATTTTTTATTGTTGAATAACGCACAGGAGAAATCTCCCACCGGCACCACCTTGCAGGTCAAAGCGTAAGATTTGTTACGCACTATGACGAGGGACGAACGGGTGCCGCTTCAAAGACCTTTCCTTTTAAAAAACTGCAGTACGTGACGGCTAACTTGGCAGTCATCCTGCGAGGAATCACAAATGTTCTGCAGTCCAGAGGTACCTCACTATATACTCATTGAAAGGCAATCTGTTCAAGCAGTACCCGTGAAGAAAAGTGTGGAGAACATGGGCAGACACGCCTCTTCACTGCAGACATGCTTGCAGATATGCATCTTCAAAGTAGGGGCTATAAATAGTCCGGTAGTCACCTACTTGGTGCTGTAGCGTAGTCAGCGTGCAATTTCGGTGTATTAACGTTCATGACAAAGCGCGCAAGATTACTCAATTTGTAGCCATGAGAAAATAACTTGACCAGTATCAACAATAGAGAAGTATTGTGGGAAATGGTAGGATTGGCTACTGCATTTTTTTCTTAATACCTTAACCTGTTACTACCTAGGGTTAATAATGAATTGGGTAGTAACAGGTACTAAATGTTAGTAACTGTTACCACCCTTGCCGTTACTAACTGCAATTACTAGCATAGTTGTAACGTATGTCACCAACCATTACTATAGTTCGCAAGTACACCTGCTTTTTCTTCAAGAATGTAGAGCCCGACTGCGCTCTCCATTTGATGGAGGCCAGAAAATGAACACTGCCGAGGCAGGGTTAGGTGAAGTCGATTTTATACGCCAGATGGACGGCTGCCACTCTACCGTATACTGAAGGCAAGGCGAGTACCTGAGAGGCAAGCTTGACGAAACGATAGACCCAAACATACATTTCTAAAGCTACGCGTGTACACACTGCTGCCTCCACCAGGTACTCTTTCTGCGATGCCGTACTGGTACTACGCGGCAGGCCACCTCGTGCAAGTGCAGCTGTCTTTTGTTTCGTGCACACTTCAGGAAAAAACAATAATGTCGACGCCAGCCTGTAAGAAATTTTTTTCAAAGCGCTTTTTCGAAATGTTATTCCACCCCACTGCCACTAAAGCCACTTTCACCCAACGTTCGATGGTCAGATGGAGAGAATGCACGCAGCTTGTCTTTCTTTAAGAACTGTTAATTTTGTATTTCAGTTACATCTATGGACGTAGAACGTGAGTACTAAATAGTTTTCACGTCTCGTGTATGCTATTACTTGAAGAATTACTAACGGAAGCTCAATAAGCTGGAACCTTGGCAGGATGTCAGCAACGAAGTGGCAGAGCACGTGCAATAGGTTGCCTGAAGCAAGGGCAACGATCAAATCTGACGTGTAGCACGTGTATCACTTTTTATATTGCGCACAAAAAAAAAGCGATCACGTTTGCCTTCACTCTTCGATACAGTCCCTTACGACAGCCATTGTGATGCCCAATTAAACTTAATGGTGCGCCTACTGCAGACGACGCGTGAAAGCCTATTGTCAAAATACAGTGACAGTTAGGGATATGGCACCACGAAGAAAAATCCAAAGAACACTTTGCTGAGGCACTTGTGCCTCAACAAAATGAAGACCACTGCAATTACAACAATGAAAGTAAGATTGCTGGATCGTCGAAACCCTATCTACGCTTTACCATTTTGCCATTTAAATAATCCATGTGTACAATTTACTGTGGTTTAAGCCACGAACATTACTTAAATTGAACAGAACTTCACGGTCAGTTCCCTCACAATGAAAGTAGTTAGCAATGTGGATTTTAAAACAGATGTTGAATTTTCGCTTTGCACGACAGATTATATTTGACGTGCATAATAAAACACTCGTACCTAATTCTATGTATTTTACTTCATGAAAACATTATCCGGCCAGTAAATATATCTGCAAGAACACACAAGTTTCATGCTTTTTGGTTACTCTTGCCATATTTCAGATGGTCAATGTGTGAAGAGGTAGAGTTTCTTTATTACTGTTAGGCGGTATGGCAATTAATGAAACCTCTTCCAACGTTATGCGTGAAACATGATCCGAAAACATGATATATCACGAATCGATAATTAACAACGCCTCTAGAACAACAAAACAATGCTAAGCGATGTGTACATTACACTGTCAATCAAAGAATGTGCACTTTCTCTCCGGATTCATATTTGAACCCGGAGCACATTGGAAGGCTTCGGCGAACGGGGCGAAGTTCATGACGGCCTTGTTACAGTCGCCACCGTACACGTTGTCGGCGGGAGTCATAGCACAGGTGATCATGCAAGCTGTGATGAAAAACACCTTCTCTTCCGTCAGCTCCTGCGTCAAGCGAGATAGCGTTGCTGCCATGTTAAGAATAATAAGGACACCCGGTTAGCGCCATTCAACGTATAAAGCGGCACGTCGTAATTGCGGCTGATAACTCTCATATATGCACGTAACTTATGACCTACGTTTAGAGCGTCATACGTTTGCTTACTTTTCACTTGCACCAGACTTTACCAAACCGGTGCGTTGCCTAAGCAGAATGATCAAATTTATTTTCTGTCGGGATTCGTCTACGTTATCGCTGACCTAGCTGAACAACACAGTGGGATTTAGCAAGCCCGTTGCGATCTCCCGACATTTCTACTAGCCGCTGGCTCGACAAAATACTAAAAATAAAGAGGGGCTAGCTTAATAACAATTGGCTAACTAGCATTTCTCAACTCATTCGGGTATCGTTTATGAAGTAGCGTATTTTTTTGTGTGTGTGGTTGACACGGTATATTGTTCACAAAACAGAAAACAAATCTTCAGCAATAACTTTTGTGTAAATATTTCGAGTAATATTATGAGTGAGGTACTAACCCCAGTTTCAGCGATTAATATAACGAAACAACACGGTATTTTGCTTTTCTCAGTTGACTGCAGCTCATGCATGTGTTGAAGGGGTGCAAAAAACAGAAAGTTTACGAAAAAGAGAGAAATAGCAAGAGGACCTAAGAAAGCTTCCGGACAAAGGCGCGTCTCCTTTCCTAAAAGATATTTTTAAAAGCTTTTCATTCGCAGAGCTACTCGTCATGCGTGAATGAGAGATGCACGAATGATGGCGGTTATGACTGCCTCGTGTAGAGTGGCGTTATGTCCATCTTTAATCTGACCGACGTGTGCGCAGTCTTAAGGGTATCTGCTTAAGTTTCCAAAACAGAACCTCCGACAGCTCATATTACACTATAAGCATCAAATGTGCCACGATCATTTTGGTCCTCTTTTATATCGTAGCGTGTAGTGCATACAAAATCGTTGACGACTCACAGCGTATCATCAGCAACAGCGTTTTCGTTATCACCAACGAAACTTTCTTTCTCTTTGTAAGTTTGGGATGAACAGCAAAGTAGCATTTCTACTAAAAGAGACCTCTTTATAGCAAAGATCGCGTTTCTTCTTTAGGTGCACGCCACTACACAGCGGCCAAATCAGTAAAATGCCTGCGTTGCCATTTACGGAACCCGATGCAGCACAATTCTCGGGCGCATACCGTTAAAATACCGTACTCAGTCAAGTCCGTAACCTTCTCTAAAATCTGAGACGGCAAACTTCACTGCGCTGCAGAAAAAGCGTCACCCCTAAATGTACGTTTAGTGCCTCCTTTACCAGGAAAATAAAATTAGATCCCCTGAAAGAGTTGAAATATGGACCCTAACTGCGCAGCGCAATTATTAGCAGTTGTAGGTTTCACGTCTAAAACACATGTGCAGATAGTAGCTTTTAAAATAAATATGACCGTAGGAATGCATCAAGAAAACGACTAACCAGAATTTTGTGGAAGCTACTTGAAAAGGAACCATATATATTGACATTATTAGTTGTGTGATGGAGAAATGTGTGGAATATATCCAACTGCTAATTGTAACCGACATATATTACTAAAATGCATTTAATTTGGTCGAGTTATCAGTAGCTCTGCAGGCGCTGTGAAATAAGGGAGTTGAAGAACCGTATAAAAACTTACAGGGACAAATTCGCAGTGGCTTCACTACCCCCCCCCCCCCCCCCCCAGTCCTCTATGAAGGGAGCGATGAAAGGCCAAGAAGGGTGTCACGCAGGAAGAGCATTTCCCCATTGCTAGTCACTGCTTCCTTAGTGGACTCTTTAGAGACATATTGTAAAGAGCTACAACTACGGATTAAAAGAGAGTACCTTAGTAATATGCAATTCACGGATGACAATCCGTTGGCTAATACTTCAGAGGACAAACTGCAGCTCATGATTACTGAATCGGAAACGGAAAGCCGAAGAAGAGGTCTGAAATTTAATACGTATAACTTGAAGCAATGTGCAACATTCTGGGAACGTAATGACGCTGTGCCATAGGAAGCGACAGTGGCGTAGCCAAGGGTGGGTGGTTGGGTGGTTGGTAATTGTTTTCCGAAATTTTAAATTTATAGCTTGCGTATATATACAGACACACACAAAGCAATGAGGAACATGCATCAAGTGTACCAACCCTTTCTTCCCTGAAAAAGATTTCTGGCTACGCTCCTGGGGAGCGAGATAGTGGGAGTTGCAAAGGAATACGCCACACGCCTACTGAGGACAGGTGCTTACGGCCACGCCGAACATTGAGAGCGAAGTAAATGAGAAGCATAAACGTAAGATTTTGGCATTGAGCAAACATTCTCAAATTATGAATTGTAGTTTACTGCTATCACTCAAAACGAATGTACAATATTGAATCAAGAACAAATATTATTGAATTGGTACAAGTATCAATCAAAGTGTCATTGAATGCGTATACTGTTACAACCACAGTTGTTAAGTGCCTACATCGCAATAATTATATCATTAACAAGTCAGCGAATGGTCCACTACACATCCCGAGAGCACCACATGAACCTACGCAGCTGTTAACATTGTTGATAATTCAGCTGCTGATATGTTTGAGTGTTTTGTACTGGGTCGAGCCTTGATACACCAACTCACTGCTCACTTCACTTTTTTTGACGCCTGGCGCGATTCTACGCTTTTACCGCGCAATACAAGGTGCTTTAAGGAGACTAACATTCGCAAGGTTTTTTGTTTTCCAAAGCTGATTCCACAAATACTGTGGCTCTGTGGCAGAACACCTATTTGCCACGCTGAAGGGCTGCGATCTACCGCATTTGGACCTGAATGTTTCCATTATTTTGCTTTCATATCTTTTGGTTCGGTCACGCACAAGTGGGTGTTTCGCTCACAACGAACGACGTCCACGCAGACGCTGACGCCGGAATTTCTGCCAAACGAGCTCATTGACACTAGTGTGTTATACATTCATTACTTTTCTTTCCTCGCACAGTCACGAAAACACATAGGAGTATTTTACAACTACAGAAAAAAAGAAGTATGCGTAAGGAAGTCCTCATTTACTAATAGTAGGAAGGAATGGCAATTGTTGAATAAGACCCCACACGATTGATTATCCTGGGAAAACTCGCTTGCTCTCTCAAATGTATTTCGCGTTATGTTCAAAATAGGTAGTGACGCCCGTGCCTATAACATGCGCATAAGCTTGTCACACAGTAGCGTTCTTGCAGCCACGTCACAGAAAGCGTATTTTCTTAACATTTTTCTAATTAATATTTAGTACTTAGCTAGCGCTCGTACCACTGTGCTCTTTTTCCTGCGTTGTCTGTTTAGCATTGGAGCTTGCCATGTATGCACTGTAAGCAAAAGTTAGCCGAGATGAAAGTTTCTCCAGCACATGACCCCACAAAACTCTTCAGCCCCAATTACTTCCTTCCTTGAGAACTATGCGCAGCTGCACTGCCTCAAAAACTGGAGGCCTTCGAAGCTTTCTGCACCTCAACTTCCCTTGCAATGCCGCCGATATCGGCCACCTTTTGAAAAAGGTAACGATGTCATGTGACGTCACATGTATAAAAATCAGAGTGACATCACAAATGTTTGCCTTCCATGACGTCATTACGTCGTCGTCGTCGAGTGATGCTACATTGGTCTTTTACATCACTCTAAGATGCATTTGGATGTGAAAAAGTTTTGGCTCGGGGCTATGTCCGTCTTCGGCGACCATCCGCTGCTTAACCGCTTATGCGCCAACTCTCCCCCTCTCTTCTCACGTGAGCACGAGGGAGAGGAGGTGGCAGAGCACTGTTTCCGCTTCATTTTTCATCTCCCGTTTATCTCTCCGTCACAGCTGTGCGTTCGTATACAATGCTGTGTGCGCTCGCTTCGTTGCATTTTGCTAGCGGCACTGGATGTTCTCTCTGCAGCACACACACAGTAATACACACAATTGGAAAGGGGGGTAACATAAACGGTACACAACATATATGCAGCTACACACACAAATGAAACATACATTGAATTATAAAAATGCAAACACAAGTGAACATCAGCGCTGCTTGGCGTGTCTGCGTGGTTCCCTTCAGTGGAAATTGATGTAGTTTTTCACATCACAAGTACAGACGCCCAGGGACGCTGACACTCAGATGTCTTGCTTGATGATGCATGCAAGTCTTCCTCCTCCAAATAATCGAAAAACAAGAAATCTCACCTCTGACAGCTGGGAGTCATTCCTCTGGTGCTGTCTCTTGAAGGAGGCATATGCGACCTCCATTGCTGGGATCTCCGGGAAGATGTTGCCACTGTTGGGAAGGCATCCAAACGTGCGCTGCTCGAAGGCCTTTCGGGAAGTTTCACCCAGCCACGAAGGTCCGATGTTGCCCTGAGGGTCGACCTAAGTGTGCGAATGACTCCATTTATAAAAGGAGTCATTTGCTCTCAACACGATAATCACGTGCTACGCAGAATCAAATAATTTATTTTTCGATACGGACACTACAGCAGCGAAAATGAACACCACAAAGGGGCTCTAGAACCACCTACTACGAGATTGATTACTTCAGCTTTGGAATTTGTTGCCCCCACAAATCGAGTATACCACAAAAATTCATCCAACCTTTCAAGAACGAGACGAGTTACTAGGTAGTGTGCAGGCGCTATCCATGCAGGAAGCTACAAATAAAAAATTGTCTTGAGAGAAAGAAGCTACATCAGCACGAGTGATGATCTTAAAGCAGATTTAGGACGAATTTCTAAGCATTCAATGAACTCTTCTTCAAATGATTTCAATGCTTCAGAATTCAATCCCCACAAAAAATTTTGAATGTGTCACATACGAATGGAGCAACGAAAAATTGTTGTACGCTTTAGGCGCTTTCTCTCTTCCTTCAAACCAGTGACCGCGATAAATGCTATGCAACAGAGTGATGGCAGTGAAGGAGATAAGAAAGATTCGCCCGTTTGTCAGAATGTTTCTTGACCTCTATCACACTTTTTCTTTTCACGCGTGGCAGCTTGTTTCTAAGTGCGCGCACGGGCACATGGTTACATCTCGCGGTAGCCGCGGTAACTATGCGGGTAACTATGCTTAAGTTAACCATATACAGCAGACTTTAGGTTTTAAAGCATCATTATTCGAGAGAACAGAGAGCGAGCGATCTAGAGTTTGATAATCCATTTTAACTTTTAAGCTGCGGGCTGCGCTTTATTGTTAGCCCCGATTGTTCTCGGAAGCCCAAAAAACCGGTCGGCAGCGGTGTTGGACCAAACGGTAAAAGTGTTGAAGGCCCCTCCAAGCGGGCGGGATGAAATGCGATCACCCTTCACGTTTACATTCATGTGCGCGATACAGAGGCTACTGTGTATTGTTAGCAGACTATGAAGCTCGTCGTTGGCATGTGGCAGTATGGGAAGACACTGTCATGTGATGAAGTCATGAAGTGAGGTTACTTCAAGTGACTTCATGATGACACTAATTTGGTGGATGTGTGACGCCGACGTGACGTTAACGTGTAATTTTCAGCGTATCTCGTCCCCAACGACACAGGAGGCTGACGGTAAAAGTTAGCGTTTGATGAGGTATCGAAAGCTTTCGCCTGAAAAAGCGTCGGTGAGTGCTAGCTCAGGAGCTCGGTTGAACCATAGTCACCCAATAAGGCCTTTTTGGGCGCGTCTGGATGGCTTTAAAAATTATTTTTTTCCGTATAGTATAGAAGTGTGGAATAGACTTCCAGAGTACGCTGTTACTAGCGCAAATGTCAAAGCGTTTGAGTGTTCGCTAGAATTGTACTACCGGCAATATGAAACGTAATGTCTGTTTTGTCATTGTGTATTGTTTTGGTTTTGTGTTTATATTCCTCCCTGTATTAACCCTCAAGTGAGGGTTACAGTATTAATAAAAAATAAATAAAAAACTAGTGAAACCATGAAGATGAAATCGAGATGCATTCCTGTTACTATATTTCAAGAGGAAGCGTTTTCTTGTTTGAAGCAAAGTCGCGTTGTCCGTGAACGTGCTGGAATAAAGTGAGACAGAATTAAATGACTAACGCTTTTACTTGCTATGGAAATGCTAGTGAAACACCTAATGACGTTTTAATTAGGTGGGAAAACAATATCTCACTTTTTCATGTATATTTATTTATCCAGTAGCCTAAAATTTTGCAGCTAGCACTGGAAAGGTAAACATGCCATCGAGATGCGCAACAGGCGGTTCTAAGATTGGTGGTGGGAAATGAGAGACAATGAATACGGGGATATTACGAACTGATGAAGACTAAATCCTCTTTCTTTTAAATCAGCTACTCTCGTTCTCTAAACAGTAAAACAGCGCTGGAGGCAACAACAGACCAGACGAAGGGAAGAACACGTATACACAAAGCGCCTCGGGTTAGTGTCCTTTTCCTCCTCTGGTCTATTGCTGTCCACGGCACTGTTTTAGTGCGAATATGAACCAACTAGCCCAAAATTACATCTTGACTGATTGTCCACAGAACACACAGTTCGCATGTTGCAATGTCTGCCTCTAATTGTTCAACTCTAAAATAAAAGGGTAGAGAATGTATGCTTATTAGCAACGGTAGCTTTAGAATATTTTGATGAACACACGCATCCACATTGGCTGCTTTGACGCGATATTGGCAAACTCGATCGGTGGGCTTGTGGTACGTTAAAAATTTCGCCTAAAACGTCATTTGTAGAACAGCATGACAAAGCCGGCTCTGGTTCTGGCAGTAGTCGAACCGGCAAAACTGTGAGAATGAACCGGCCACAGACACTGGCAATTGAAAAAGTGATGCAACACTTGGTAAAACCTTCGCTCTTTATTCATATATTGACACGTGTGCTGGTGTGGACCGACTACCTTCGCCACATGCAGCTTGTGTCGGTGGCGAGTGCTTCAATTTTGGGAGGCGGCTGCTTTCTGAGAGGAACGGGGCACACGAGATTAAGTACTGAGCAGGCGCCAATGTCGAAAAATGTGGGCGAGGAGAGCGTGTGAGTGTTCTTTTTTTGGGGGGGGGGGGGGGGTGGAATTAAACCATGGGAAGTTGTTACGATGCGGTGTTTCCTTTCGGCTGGCCATTCATGGCCGTGTGATTTCCGAGTTTGGTTTACTTCATGTGAGCACAAGTTCGCTCAATAAATGCTTTTCCTGACGCTGTCGACGCCTGCTTCACAGCATTCTGCCTCTTACAGGTGACAATGTTCTGGCGAAGCAATGACGTGCAACGTGACGTTCCTGCTGAAGTAATGAAACTCGCACGTGACAGATCGTAAACACTGTTCGTGCGTTTTTAGGGTGTGGGAACAGCCCAGAGAAATAAAGAAAAGATAGAATGAAGAGTAACCTGGTAATCCTAAGGCCTGGCAAAAAATTATAGGGTAAGTAGGTCCCGGTAACAAGATTGTCGAGCGCTATGACAGACAGGCTGACTTTTGTTGGATCAGGCATGAGCCTATAGTTCTACACAGAAGTCACTGCGCACTGGCCGAGAAGGATGGCGCTGGAGGAGATTTGATTTACGACACTAGCCAATCCACGTGAAGCTTCCTGCCAGTCTTTTAATCCCTGTGTGTGAAGCACGCTTAGCACTTACCCTAACTCCATCGCTATCGAGAGCACCGACTAGCGCTTGAGCGTACAGGTAGAGCAGACCTCCATGCAACATCCCCTTGGTGCCTTCCGGGCAATAGAGAGGTAGTGCCAGCGCTCCGAGTGGCATCGACAGCTGGTTGAGAACGTGGGTGTACCTCGCATACGGAAGAGCTTTACTGCTGCTAATGAGCAGCTCTTCGGCGGCCGCATCGGTGCCAAACAGCGCCCGCTGGCGGCGACGTGTCTCAATCCAGTACTCGATGAATGACGCGGCGCTTTCGGGGAAGCTCTCGTAGGTCTTTTCGAGTTTCATCGGTTCTAGAAACTTCTCCGCTGGCCACAAGATGGTGCGCACGTTTTCCAGCTTCCGCACGGCCACCCGGGATGTGTTGCTGTCAAGCCAGGTGGAAGCCAATATCTTTTCGATGGCAGTCTAAAAAAGAGAAAACAAAATGCTGACAAAACTGCGCAGACAAATCCTGCACGTTCCTTCAACGTATGTGCACAAGAGCATGACTGGTCGTCAACTTATTCAGAACGACGCTTGCTGAAGAAATAATAAAAGAGCGATAATATCTTACACATACCATTCGCTTCAGAACACCTGCATCTGTCAGCACGACGAAATTGGGGCTATGTAAGAGCCGTTGCACGCCTGAAATCAAGTTTTCTTCAGTTTCTTTTTCCCTAGGCGCACATTTCTAGCATAGGCATAACACGATCGGCATCGGATATGTTGCGGAATCGAGTCCCCTGGTTTGCAAGACTCCTAGCAGTTCGTTAGAATGCGTAACTCTGAAGCGCGGCTTTGAACAATAAAGTGCGCACTTTTGCGCGCGTCGGTCGGGGCGGTTTTATACAATGCAGAAATTTTTGTTAATGGCTTGCAAGTGCTAGAAACCTGCTCAGTTCCAATGCCAAGGGTCTGTTTAGCCTCAAGTCACGTGGCTTGAGCACACATGGCGGTGGCTTTCACCTGAGTGAGAGAAGGGCAGGGGACCGTCTGCGTGGTGCAGAGCAGGGGCGTGGTTTGGAAATTAATAGGCTCCAAAGTCCAAAGAGAGTGGTAATGTTTGCCCGCGCACGCGGCATGGAATTAATACTGCCACACACGCCCGTTTATTTCTATCTTTTACGGTGCCGGCCGATCGCATGTGTAGATAATGCCTAACGCATACCACGCTAGAATGTCCCAGAGCATTCCAGGTTATTTTAAGATCATCTGATAGGCTTCAACACGCAAACACGAACAGCGGGTTTCCTTGTCGAACAAACTCGGCCACCAGCTATTACACCAAAATGCTCGCTTCTTCCTATATAAATGTCGACGTGCCTTACCGCGCATCACATAATCAAGAGCCGACGCCTTGAACACCACTATTACTGCCATTGTGTAATGCTGTCGCCTGACTTTCAGCTTCACGACAACAAGCTTAGCCAAATAAATAATTTCTTCTTTGACAAGCCGACTGTTGCTTTCGTAACGTCACGACCACGTGACAATATGGTGGTCCTTATTTAAGGTAGTTATTTGCGTGTATGAAAATTCGTATATTCTTGAGTAGCGGCCACACAAGACCACACTCTGGGGCGATTGGTTGTTCGCACCCCGCCTGTGAATGACACTAATACTTATCCTTTCCAGTAATACGCAAAACAAGATTTTAAAAGCAGTATGTAGGTAAGGCAAAGCTTCGATCTTTTTGCTATTCCTATTGCACTATTTAGAGCCCAATCAACTAAACTGTTGTTTTCGGGAGACTTCATGGTAATTAGTACTTTTTTGTTCTTTAATGATACACCAAGCCTACTAAATGCGTTAATATAAAAAAAACTTTAGCACGTTATTCATGAGACTGTGACTATTGGAAGGGTCACGGAATGTGGGTTGTTATGGTGAGATTGGCGATAATGTCAACGCAAAATGTAAGCACTAATAATATGGCCACCTGACTGGTAGGAGGAAAAAAACGTAATATGACCGCCATCGAAAGGAATAAAGGAAGTTTTTTTTTCACACTATCAGGCACGCTAAATTTATGAGCGTGATTGCGTTCTTTGATTATATGAACGTAATCTCGAGGTTTTTATTGTGCTACTCGTGCTAAATCTTCTGAAATGGTCGCTCACCTCCACAATTGCAGCCAGGTGGGCGTCTATAAAGCGCCGCTGCTCTGGCGAAAAAGAAGCCACTGACGTCAACGCGGCCACAAGCAGTTTGTAGCTCGCTTCTACTTGACTGGCGCAAAAGAGGGGCCGCTGACGTTCGGCGTACAGCTTACTACCATGCAGCAAGAGCAGCACAGCAGCAGGGTCGGCAACTGCTCCGTACGCTTGCACGAAGAGCCACGACAAGTGGCGTACGACATCCCGATCGTTCAATGTGTCGATGAGTCGGAACACGCCCGTCAGGAGAGACAGGTCACTGAGGAGTATCAGGTCGTCGCTCGTTACGGGAGGCTTGATACCAAGCACCAAGTTAGACGTATCTTGCACGTGCTTCGCGATGGGTATTGACGATACCTTGTCGATGTTCTTCAATGTAAACAGGCCTGGAGTGCGGGGCTTGCATGGGCAGGATGGAGCCAAGGTATTGAAGACTTGCTGGAGCGTATCGTAGACGGCTGTGATTTCCTTTTCGTCCGGAAGGCCTCGTGTGCCGTTGGCAAACATCTTAAACAGCACAGTGTACACTTTTCGGAAGTAAGGCTTCGGTATCTGTCTATGAACTGCTTTCCACAAGGGCAGGAGGTTGTTCGGTTGCATGAAAATGCGCCTGCGCTCGCTCTGGCGTACCCCTGGAAGGACACTGAGCGTGAACCAGAGGTGAACGTTCCAGTTAAACGCTAGATCAAGTAGTGCGCTCGCCGGCAGGCTGTTTTTGTCTGGTTCCTCCGGCCATACGAGGCCGTGCGCATTCATAAATTTTTTAAGGATGTTGACGTGGGCCCCCGTCTCTGTCATGCAGCTGTTGAACATGGCGGCGGCTTTTCTCCCCACGGGTAGCAGAGCCATCCCTTTGGACAGCGTCGTAGACAGGTAGCTCAGCCACGACACGACCATGCCCGATAGCGCGGAGCGGGTGAGCTCGGAAAACTCCTTTTCGGGCTTCCAACGATTGCACACGTGAGCGTAGAAGTCGTCGCAAGGATCCACGCCTTTGTCCAGTTGTTTTTCTATAAGAGCCCTGCCAATGGAACGTGCAAGAAGCTTTACGCAAGCCCGTGCAACGAAGTGACGAAGCATTTAAATGAACGTATGGTTGTCCGACAGTCGGATAACCGAGAAAGAATGATTAAAATTCTATGCACTTGACAAAGGTGGAACATGTACGTGCTCGTGTAACTGGTTGAACTTCAGCACTACCTGGAGCTACAGAACGCTAAAGTACACTTTCGCAGATATCGTCCAGGCAAGACATTTTGCATAATATGGGTGATACTTTGTCTCTTACACGGGGCAGAGACGGACACTTACTCCCATTTAGTGAACATATGTGGACCACACAAGTTACACAGCCCCTATTCTTGCAAATTCTTGTGTACTACCGTGAGCCCAATGGCGGCTTGCGCTTTAGACAGCACGCCAGCATTTGAGTTCTCTTCTTCATGTTGTCGCTTTCTTCTATACTCGGCCAAAATTTGTACTACATTAAAAAAATTCTTGGTGTAGGGTGTTGAAGACTTGTTATAGATAAAGGGAATGCCGGCAGTGCCAGAAGGAACCCGAATACTGAGGTGCAAATACGGCAAAAAAAACAGAGGCAGGAATAGCAAAATGTTGGACAATCAACTCGCGCTTAAATCCAAAAAAAAATAGCAAACAACGTCAACACATGAGTATGCGCGTCAACAACAGCTATCGCATTGAAGCGCACACTATTACTGCAATCAGTGTGATTGCAGCAGTTTTCCTAGTCCTCGGCTTCACTTCTTTGTCTTCCTCGCTCAAAATTTAAGCACACAGACTGCCGGCGAAAGAAGAACGCTATCTCCTACCGCACGAGAGCACGCAGCGAGCACCACAGCGCCATCTCGTATTTTATTCATGATGATGATGATGATGATCTCTGTGGTCTTCCCCTTTATACCGGGGGGGCACCTTTTAGTGTCCTGACCTGAACGAGAAAAAAAAGGAAAGAAAAATCACACCAGGTCCATGAACATCACAATTGTTCCCTGTCTCCTTGACCACCACTGTAGAAGCCTTGCTTTGGTTATTGCTGTCGCTGCCAGGGGGTGCACGTTGGTATCGCGGCTGTCACCTCCCGGTGCGCCGCAGTCTTTCACAAAGCCGAGTGCCTCCAGTAGTGTGGCGCCATCTGTTCACCTAATCTTCGCGAGCGCCATCTAGTGGTCTCTCATAGAACTATGTACTTCCGCACATGGCGCCGTAGGGCCATCTAGTGACCACTCCGAGAGCTGGAGGTGGCTACGAGATCGCCAAACCTGTCTATGTCTTGAAGAGCTTCGCCCCTAAACATGTTAGTGGACATCCTTGTTTTTGGAAGACCGGAACGGCACTACCACTGCAGCTTTCATTCATACCTCTAGCTCTTCAAGTACCAATGTTTTTGACGCCGTACATAATTTATAAGCATTTCTAATGAATATCTAGGAGACCATGATATGCCATGATAATTTGCTCACAGATCTAAAATATTTTTAGCCCATATGGAACATGCCAGACTCATCTCCTGTTCCTGTTCCCATCGTGATTCGTGACCCTTCACTGACATGATATCAGTGCTAAAACCACCTCCTGCGGGAATCGAAAAGAACTACGCGAGTGGGTCGTTATTGGTTGGTCTTGATGCACTGGCATTATGTAGGTACATACTTGAATTTTCAAATACCACCACGCGAGGGCTGAGCGTCGTAAATGGCAGCGTCTTATATTCTCGAAAGGTGCATGATGCAAGTGTATGTGTCCTGGGCTGTGCTGTTCTGCCAGGCGGATGCATTAACGATGCTTTCTGCTGCTTTGTTTGTTACTTTTTTTCACCTGAATGCCATACACATGCACATCAAAAGTTTCATTGTTCATGAAGCCGAGACACACTCACTGATTCCATCCTTCTCGGGCGCCAGCGTAACAGACGACGCTCGCAGTAGGATGCTCCGTGCGCTCGGGCATCGTCGGCAGATCGTGTTACTTTTCGAGGACATACAGCTCAGCCATATCCCGCACTCGGCTTTCCCCAATATTGTTACAAAAAGCTAGGGTGCACTTCCAACGTAATAATTTCGCAACACTATGTTCTGCCCCGCCGCGGTGGTCTAGTGGCTAACATACTTGGCTGCTGACCCGCAGGTCGGGGGATCGAATCCCGGCTGTTGCAGCTGCAGTTTCGATGGAGGCAAACATTCTGTAGTCCCATGTGCTCAGATTTGGCTGCAAGTTGAAGAACCCCAGGTAGTCGAAAATTCCGCTGTCCTCTACTACGGCATCTCGCATAATTATATGGTGGTTTTGGGACATTAAACCTCAAATAAACAATCAATCAAGAACACTATGTTCTTTCGAATGCGCTGGAATAATTTTTCATTGCCTGTACAAGTGGCTCGGCCCCAGCCGGGCCACTTGTACAATTAAGAAGGTCAGGTCATCTTCGTGTCGGCAGAATAATAGTTCTTGAGGTTTATAAATCTAAAACCACGATGTCATAATTGTTAGAGATGCCGTAGTGGATGGCTCCGAAAACTTCGACCACTTGAGGCTTTTAACGCGCACGTAAATCTAAGCACATGGTGCTCAAGCATTTTTACCTTCATTTAAAGTGCGGCTGCCATGGCTGAGATTCTATCATTCGGATGATTAGCGGTAAAGTGCTGGCCATAACCTCTCTACCACCGGGTAGAGAGGTTGTTCCTTGTCGGTACAAAGCTGCTGTGTTGTGCAGTTCTGGAACACGTCCAACGGCTTGCCATTATTCCCAGTCGTGTTTTGTCCTTTTTTCACACTGATACACAGAATGTTTATCCGGGGCATCTCATTTCGAAAATTTCAGACTATCATCCATAAAACTTCAACATCTCAACAGTAGACTATGAAAGCACTCTTCGATAAGGAATCACCTCAGCAACACCCTTGTTTATTACTGTGCAGTAACATTGAAGGCGTTCAGAAAATGCATACTTATAAGCTTCCTGAAGGTTTGTACTATAATATTCATGGAGGTCAAGTCAGCACACGGAAAATCCTAGCAATATAGCGCCTTCTCACTTGTGTGTCAGGCATCCTTTCGTGGTGCAGTACGTTCTCCGTTCACTCCCTGCGCTTGTCTGTTCGCGTAGTAGGAAGGCGAGCGTCAACATCGCCACAATCAGGAGCATGGTAGCCGCTACTTTGGACATCGACGATTCCGTACACCACACGGCAGGTGCTTGTTTTCGGTTAGCGCGTTCCTGCAGTAAAGAATCAAAGCAGCCTCTCTCAGTGCCCGCTCAGGCTACACCACTTAACATATACTGGCGAAAAGCACAGCTATATTCAATACTGAGCCGGGAAGCACTAAGTGGTAGAATCATATGGTGAATCTTATTGGCAGATTCGGAGTGGCCAAATAACTGTGTGCCGCAGCACTCCACTCGAACACAGGGCAACCACTGGAAGCCTGGCTGCTTCTGCCAGAGAAAATGGAAGGGGGTGCAAGCATGTATCTACTTTCAAATCCTCCCTGTCGTTTCACGTCGTTTTCATAATCAAGGGCACGTGCCATGGCACGTGCGGAGAGAACACGCGCCTTCAGGCAGAGGGTTGCATTGGTCACGTGGGAACAGTCCTCCGCGCACGCACGTGGCGCACGAGACTTCCGGTCGGATCCGCCGCTTTTCGCCAAGTACAGAGGGATGCTCTGTACAGTGGATCTGGCGCTGCAGCTGCTTTTGTTCTGCCGATGAAACATGCGAGAAGCGCTCTCGATTGGCCAGTGGTGCTTCGAGTGGAGCAGGAAAACTGCTACAAGAAGTGCCCTAAAAATGTTTTTCGATCAAAAATTCGGCAGATTCTGTCTACCTCTGGAATTGATGTTATGCAACTCATGCGGAGGCAAAATTACTGTGCTGTAATTTTGTTCTTGAGTTACTTCTTATGAAGTGGCGCCAAATAAATGTACAAATGCACGCACACGCATACGTTAAACATCCGACACGTATATTTTATATTAGCAGTTGTTCACAGTTCTGTGACGGTGCCAACAGCAAGACTGATATCCGCGACACCAGAAGCGCTGAGCTGATACAAAGCGCTGATTTATGCTCTTGTGCGCGCGAGGATTGTAGTCCTCAATACTGCTACACAAATCAACTTCAGCGGATGGCGCTTAACTACAGTTTACGCTAACTTTAGAGGCCTTATTATATGAGTACATATGTAATGTTCATCAAATCGAATAACCAGAAATGCAACCAAGAATGATGTTACACGAATATTAGGGTCTATTTGAAAAGTATATCCAAAGCCTGGGGTGGCTATGTAGTAAAGTACTTCACTGTCATGCAGAATGCTAGGGATCGATTCCTACTGGGACGCTGATATTTATTGTTTGCATTCATCCGGTCGACGCTGCCCATGGCAGCTTCCTCTTAACGATCAAGCATTAAAGTTACCGATGTGTGTTCTTACCCTTTCTGGATAAATATGAATGTCTATCACCTGTGGCACATACCCGCATAAGACTGGCACGTACCCGATCCAGGGTATGTGCCACTTTTTTTTTTTGAAAAGTGTTCGGCGCACGCAACGAGATTGTGACATTATTCATGTCATGAACAGCGAGTCGTATTTGACAAACCTTCTTACCCTGCCGTACTAATTTTGGTGTACCCCAAGGTACGCGGGTGATCATCAGAGCATCCAGGTGTAGGCGATAGATAGATAGATAGATAGATAGATAGATAGATAGATAGATAGATAGATAGATAGATAGATAGACGCAATGAGTGCTTGCAGTACGCAAAAAATGCTTAGCATTTAATAACTTTCAGAGGAGAACTGCTCTCGCCTGCAAAAACTGTTAAGCTTCAAAACCTATGCAATAAATGAAAGAGTTGAACTAAGCATTTTAAACGCATGCTTGCACAGATGCATTTTAATACATTATAGTATGAAGTGTGGTAGCTATAGTATAGAGGCCGGATGTACCTCTGTACACACAAGCTGACTGTATTTTCTTTATTGGTCATGATGAATGCTGGTAAGAACATAAACCTACGTGGTCATTTGAGTCTCTTCCCCGCACGTGCATGGTGGCCCTTTTCTGTCCCGGAGTGCCTTTGGTGCACAGGTACGTTTCCAAACCTCCGTTTTAAATATCGTGCCGTATTGACCTTGCACACTTACTGGGAAGTGGTGCCACCTCGTATGACCTACAAAAAGCTTTGGAATCGACGGTGCTATACTGCAAAGATAAAGCGAACTGATTTCTGTAATTTGTGCATAGCCCAGCCGGCGGCGACACCGATGAACAACGCCATTTCTTGCTTTTGGTTTCGCCCTGTTATTGTAACGAAGGCTCGCGAAACAATATTTTTATGTTGTTTTATTTTTATGGTTATTGGAACTTCATTAGAGATATAGTCGAGGCTCATTTCTATCTTTATTTGCGCCGCTCTTGTTTCTCAACGACACTCACGGGATATTCTCATTCTCCTTGTTTACCGCGTTTACACCTGTCCAAGCAGAGCAGATGCCGAGTGCGTATGCCAACACAACTCATGGATTCAAAAGAACATGCATAAGTTTGCCGTGTGCACACTGCGATAAGGGGCCGCGCGAAGGCCCGTATTTAAACGAATGCCACGCTCTGAAATATTATTTAATATACACAGTGGAGTAGTACTGACAACAATATATTATTCGTTCATTTTGTTTTGTAACTTTGTTTTTACTTCACGCGTTTCGTACATTCAGAAACCGGAATAAAGCAATTGCACAATCTTCAAAAGTTCTTATACAAAGAATACAACACTAAACAGTGTCAAAGCAACACACATACACCTCACTGAAATGTCTACGTACTAAATGTGGGAAATATTATATAGGGCTCGTTTCTTCTTTGTTAGACACAGTACATAATAATCAAAACTAGCATAAGATAGCGCCTTTAGATGCACGAGGCATGCTATTAAAAGTTAATGCATTGCAAATGTTAAGAAATAAAAATGAACGGAAACATAATGTGCTACCGGAAGGATCCGAACTTGCGACCTTCGAATAAAGCGCCCGGTGTTCTATACCGCTGAGCGTAGGTGGCGGTCACACCTCCATCGACTTTAAAGGGCATACATGCGAATTGCAACGTGGGAGCGTAAGTAAGCGCCACCTGTTGCCTTTTCAGCGAGTATGGAGTACTATTTTTGCTTGTTGGAGTCTCGTAAAAAGAGATCCTATTACCAATTGGCAGCTGATGAACAATACCTCGCATACCACCTGAAGGCATCAAGTCTGTTATAACGAGACCCCTGAAAGAAGGAAATACGCGTAAACTTGAGGCAATATTTATAAAAAAATTGTTTTTATTATTACTCAAAATGTGGCACAAAACGCCAAAAGGGTGTTGCATACTCGCTGCAATGGCAATAGGCGGCGCTGAATGACGCTCCCACACCTAAATGCACATATATACCCTATAAAGTGGACGGAGAGACGACCGCCACCGTAGCTCAGACGTAGAAAATCGGACGCGTCATTCGAAGGCCACCAGTTCGAAGTGTGCCGGAGGCAGGGTCTCCTCATCCACTTTTCTGATCTTCTCGTCCACTTTTCTTTCAAATTTACATAGAAAACTACTGATACCATGCCCAGTACTTCTCGTGGCGTCATCATCTGTTAGTTGACATTAATACGTACTGCACTGAAAGATAGGGCAAAGAAAAATAGATTTGAACTTTTTTTAGTCTATATACACTTTGCCCATACGCCCTCGCATTTTCATTATAGCCTAAAACAGCTTTTAAAAGATGGGCGAACGCATGTTTTAATGGACGCTGAAAAGTTGTAGCCCTTATCGTAAATCTCGGACCTCTACATCTTCACCTAAAAAGGTATTCCTAAAAACGCAGAAGCTGGAAAACATTCGCAACCCTCTTATGTATTAAATAAAACAACTAAAACTTGACAGGCAACCTTGAAACTGGTATGCGTGAATGGGATATAAAACACATTTACGCAGCGTCATCAATGATTCTGCACCCTTTTTATTGTCTGCGATATGGTGGTGTGTGTGCGAGCGGAAATAAGGAATGCTCTTTTACATTGAAACAGGAAGCTTCGATAGGGATACTGCCATAAACATTTTGGCGTGAAGTTTGTTTCTTTTTTGCTGGCTTTCGCAAGTCATTCTACGTAATATTGCTTGCCACGGCGCAGGACAGATAGCTGATTACAGTATGCTTATTACTGAGCATTTTCTGTTTCGGTTTACGAGAGTGAGAGGCCACTGCGTTCACCTCCATCTAGCGCGTCAAATGGCACACAACTGTGACACACTTCTGCACTGCCTACGTCGGCTGCTGGTGTTATTTCGCCTCACGCATGTGCTGCGCAGAGGTCATCTGCCTGGTGCAGAACATGGAGCAAGGAAAGATGGGTGGGAAGAACATTCGAGAGACTGCCACACTCTTCGGCCGTTCGCCCATGTGCGCACTCACGAGCGGCCGTCGACTTGCTAGCTACCTGCGCACGCAAGCATGGCGAAAGCGCGACGGTGACTACGACGTCATCACATAAGCTGTGAAGCTTGGAGCTATAGGCCGCAGTGGTGACGTCTCAGAAGTTAGGCGTGACCTAAGTGTCACCTTAAATAATGTTGATATCACGAGATGTGGTGTATATATATTCACCTTAACAATGTCAATTATTCCTCAAGGGATATACGCTGATTCTGTTTGGCGGATACGCGCGCATCTCTGGGGGCATCGATCCCACACTCTACCATAGCCACGAAATTTCGGGTCAGTGCACTGCTAACACCGCGAGGCATGTTTAAGAGACTGGTGTCATCGCTACCTTCTCCACAACTTCATTGAGAAGTTGTAGCAAACTAAGTCATTGCAACAAGAATAATTATTTTGCTTCCTGCTAAATATATTGTTGCATGTGTTGTCAAGCTCTCACCGTGGAACCGGTCGGGGAGTGACTGCAGAGCAGAGTGCTCAGGGCCTTGAGCGTCTCCCGCGTGAACGAGCTGGGAGATGACGCCTTGGGCGTTAAAGTTTTACCGTATAGGGGTCCGGTTGGATGCAAGCTCTGTCGCTCAGGGTAATCCATCGCCATTGATTGCGAATTCGTTGCCTCGTCTCCGTCCCACTCCACTTCTTCAGTGACATTTGCCGCCTGCGTATAGTACAGATATCAACCACAAAACTATCCCGATGCACACTTTAAAGCAAAAAAAAAATGAACGCAACAGATTTTTACAAAGCGCATTTTTCACAGCTTTCACGTGCATATTAAAGCAGTGCAGCTGTGATATTGCCTGTTCACGCAGTTTCTTGAATCTGAATTTCGTTGTATTTGGTCGGGAGCTCTACGTCTACATGAAACGAACAAGTCATGCTATAGTTACATAAGGTGAGAGTTGGTAATATACGAAAATTTCCCGGTACCTGTGATGTAGTAGAGATGAACAAATCCCTTGCTTTCTGTGAACCTCGGCGCAGAGAGTGGCTTTTCGCAAGGGGTCCAGTGAAGCCGCTTTGCGTAGACGGTGCTAGAAGCTCCGTATTTCCGGTCTCCGCCACAGCGCCAGCACTTTGCGACGCCACTGGCTGAAATGTTGGGCCAGTTGGAACCACCACGCCAGCCTGCTTCATAATGACGGCATGCCCAGTCTGAGCAGGCTCTTCCGTGATGCCGTCGTGCCCAGCTTCACCACGACGCTCCATCGCGCCAGCATGCGGAGCCTTCATGGATTCCTTTGACGATCCGGGCTGCTCCATTGCGAAGTCACGCTCAGTCACGCTGGTACGCTTTCTCAGCCCTGTCTGTTCACCAGAGACGATCAGCTCCTTCGCGCTGCGCTGTGATGCCCCAGCGAGCCCGGCATTGGAGGCTGCGCCACTGTCTGAAACCACCGACTGTGCAGTGTTGTTTCTCAGACTTCGTCGTCCACCTTGATTCTTTCCCTCCCTCTGGGTTCCAGGCAACTGTGCTGCTGCCCGCTTGGCTATTGTCGAGGGCAGATCCCCCCTTTTGCCAGTGCGGCCCATGCTGGAAGTGGCAGCTGGAGCACGTTCTTTATCTCGAACATCGCCGGCCAAGCTGGCTCTTCTTCGCCCTGAGTCCTTGGACTTCTTGCGGGTCGACATAAGGTAATCTTCCGTTCAAGATTGACTGAGGGAACAGAGCGCTGACCCAACGTAGAATGTCGTCTTCTTCTCTGCACGTGCCTGCAGCGTGTTCTATGACGTTCGTCTCTAATGCTGACGCAAGGTTACCAATAGATACAACTATGGCACAAAAATTAAAGACAAATTTTTCCATTCTGTTTGAGTAAGGTTCCGTGGGCTCCAATAATAACGGAAGCCTGCAATATAATCCGCGCTAAGGCAGTAATGAGAGGAATGATGAGCTCGAAAATTTTAATTGGGAATAACATTCTTGTGTCAACAAGAAGTTCGCTAATGCGTAAGCAGACGTTCATGTTGCTGAATCACAGAGAAGAGAACGGAAAAAGTATTGTGAAAATTCAGAGTATTTTTTAAGTTTCTGAATAGCTCCTTGAAAAACTTTTCTCCTATGGCAAGTGAAACGACGGCACGTTAAAAAATTATGAAGATTTATCGGCTCATGGCAGTAATAGCAAATAAGAAATGGGACCAGACCCGGTCTGTATACAGAGAAATTTAGAGGAGGCATACAGCATCGAATATTTGTAATATCTATTTCCAGTTTTCAACTGGCCCAGCCTTTGGAATTCTAGGCAAAGGAACACGGCTGTATTCTAGGACAGATAAGTTCATATTCCTGATATCTCGAAGTAAACAGAACTTTCAGAATCTACCAGGCACAATATACATTACTGGACAAGCTAGGTGCCACCACGCTGGAGTATCAGTCATCTTGTTACGCTATTTGTTCACATATACACTGGGGAAAAAGTCTATTGAATATGAACATCATGACAACGACGACATGAGAGTGAAAGCAACGCATGAAATGCGACATTTAGGTTAGCACCAATTTTTACTTAAATTTGTAAAGTTCTATAACCTCCATTACTCACAACTTTATTAAATTTTGTGGGGCAACTAGGATCTTCACTAATTCCCGATAGTGGGTTGCGGCCCACTCGCCCAAGCCGCAACCCGAGCAAGCCTGCTCGGGTTGCGGCTTGGGCGAGTTGGTTCAGGATTATAAGAGGGGAAAACAGCATGAAATTCAGAGACACCGAAGACGAAGAAGGCACGACAACGCGGGTTGCAATCACTAGACTGCACTGTCAAATTCCACAGCTGAATTTATATTTATGCCTAGTTCACACTGAAAAATCCGCTTTCTACAGCGACCGAAATTCTCCTGCCGCCGAAACGCAGCGTCGTTCGCATTGGACGCGCCCCGCGCCGCCGAATATGCCATCTACTACGGGGCGAACGCGGGTTGGATGCGCTGTCACCCGGTTGTTGTCGCGGCTCGCAAACGCTACTACGCTATCTAGTGGTGTATACTTCGACGATTCTCGTACGCAAGAAGCAAGAAAAGACAGTACTGCTTACTTTTCTGGCAAGTGGCTGTCTTGTAATGCACGAAGAGCAGAAAAACCACCGACGCCAGCGGCGTTGGTGGGTTGTTTTGCTCTGCAAGACCGCAACAAGCTCGGTCACGCCAACAGGAAGCTCGGTCACCTCTTTCACGAAATACGGAGGTGAAGTAGACACAGAGTAGGTTAAACTCCCGTTGGTTTCAACATTCAGTTACGTGCACTGCAGCATAACAAGCGAGTAGGGCTTGGCCATTATTTTTCAAAATTCCTTGACTAGCGCTCCTATTGGTCCGCGGTGACCGATTCGGCGGCAGGCACCGCAAAAATCGGTCCGAGAGCGATCGGCGCAGAGAAGGCCCTTTCGGCGGATCTCGCCGCCGCCGAACCGGATTCTGAGCACTTTCGGCGGCCGGAATGCCCAGTGTGAACGCGGCTTTACACAGAGCTGGTCTGGCAGCCTCCCCCCTTTGTTCTGTTTGTGGAGTATATGCGTCAAATGAAAATTGTCTCAATTATTGTAATAAATTCTTTGCCTTACGTAAAAACACTTTAGGTACCGTTGGCCACCCTCACGGAATACATTTAAATGCTGAAAATGTGCTTTCTTTCGTAACTTTGTGTCTAGGCCACAGCGACGGGAAGATGGTTGACGCATTGCCGTGAAAAATTCAACGAGGATCAAGTGTTGAAATCATTGTTCGGCAGATTTTGAAATTTTCAAATTCATATTAAATCAAATACAACGCTTTATTGCATTACACTACAGATTATTTATGATTGAACCATCAAATTCGTTTTGTTGCATCTTTCTTTTATTTCTCGTAAATGGATTAATTTTAATCTGTTATTAAATAAGAAATTCATGAAACCTATCCGGTTCTTGGCCAATCGCCCAGCGGGGGTATGCGCCACATCGTCAAGGATCTTGTCTTGTCTTGTCTTGTAAGTCAGCGCTGTTGTCATGCCTTCTTCATCTTGTCTCTGTCAGAATTTTGTGCTGTTTTTTACAAGAGAAGACGAACACGAATATCAAAAGCTGCTTAATAGCCGATATAGAGCTGCCTAAAATTACACTAGGGGGTGCTCTGGCGAGTAGTCGAGCTTCAAACCACTTAACCACCACAGCAGATTTCGGCAATGCATTACCATCACTTCACTATAGTGTAGCCTGGCTACAGTACCACAAATTGTGAGTGCTACAAGGCACCTGCTGCATCGTGGCAGCCATCTAATTTTCCTTACTAATAAATAAAGCTACGGAGACAGAAGTGGGTCAAACTTCACTGTTTTCCCAAGATGGCACAACAATTATTAAAAAAATGGCAGTGGCTTAGCTCAGCTATGCCAGGATATACGTAGCGTTAGCAAAGGTTAAGCTGATTATTCTTAGCTCTCCAGGTGTCATGCATACAGCTGTTCCAATGACACACACACGGTATACGTATAATGTGGCACATGTGTATTTATTTTGCCGGGCAACTACTTCGGGATCCGATGAGTTAAGCTTCTCCGCTCTATTGCAGCATTGAGCAGCATTTGCACTGTCCTTCTCCATGGCTATACCACAGTGGCAAACGCCAGTCAGAGGCGCTATCAAGCGGCTCCAGCGCAGTGTCAGATGGCGACTGCACAGGGAAGGCGCGCGCGTCGGCGTCCATACGTCTACCAAGGCTATGACGGCACTCCTCTGGAAAGCACACGCCGGCGGCGGCGAGTAGCGCGCGGCCGCGGCCGTGTGCGAGGGAGGTGCCGGCTCCGGTGCGTGACACCACTGATCGTCTGCGCAGCGCATCGAATTGCGCGCACACCGGCGGCGAGCCGCACGTGGTGGTGGCGGAGTATCATTGCGCATGCGTAGACCAGTGCCACGCGAAATTGGCTCAGCGAGGGCAGTGTAGCTCACGCTACAAAAAATTCCTCGCCCATGTGGAGCGCTCAGCACAGTCAAAGCGCAAGCTTCAATAGCGGCCTAACTCGACAGATAGATGAAGTAATGGGTAGATAAACTTCATTGAGTCCTTCACAACGTGCTTTAGCATCTTTTGGGATGCTAACACGCTATAGAGCAGAGAGACCAAGTATCTTTGCTTCGTCGTGGGCCCATTTAACAGCCCGTAACTGTCGTTCGAAAAGGGAGCACGTAATAGCAGCCTTTCTGTTGCCTTTTTCAAAACACAGTTGAGGCAACCACTACAAGAACAGTTACACGGTAGCCACATCGCTATAAATAATAAATTTTGTGTTGTATAGGGAAGCGTTCACTATGCAATTATTCGTCATTCTTCGGAGAAGCGTGGAAACCACTACACACTTGCAAGAGATTACGTGTGCTTCGTGGATGCTGTGGATCCCGACAATGAAGAATGGTGCTTGTGGCTTTTGTAATAAGCATGAGTATTCAACAACCCACTCATTACTGAATTCGCGTTGTGTGACGCCTGGCGGTTACTTTAGTCTTCGAAAACGCTATATAACACATATTAGCGCGATTCCTTACCCAACAGCGGCAGCTAAAATGTCTGTTTCAACGAAGGTTTAGGCTCCGGTGTGGCTATGTGGTTGATAACTGGGCCACTGGGCTGCCACGCGGAAGACACGCGTACAGATCCTATTGTATCCTAGATATCTTCTGTTTATGTCCTTTTTTTCTCTTATTCCGCGCCATTGCTGTTACTTAGGTCGTGGCGAACTGCGGCGTCTAATAGACCCTTGCTGTCATCTCATTGCAAACTTTCGGCGTAAAAAATAATAGGAAGCAAGTGCCCAACTTGTCTTTAGTACCGAGTATACAAAACCAAAAAACTTTTTATCTAACAAGTGATTTTACTTGGTGTTCACAGATATAAACAGAAATATAATCCAAAGCGGCCACAAGATGATTTTCTAACGGTGACAGGAAAAGTTACGTTGGCACAATACTCTACCAGTGTACCTATGTGACTTTGGCTACCCCTCAGTAAATTGTCTAGGGACCAGTGCCGAAATTCAGGCTCTCGTAAATGTTAGCCAACGCCACTTATAACAATCGGCCACGTTGGCTGATATGTTGAGGTATCGGGACTCTGTCTTTCCAAGTTAGTGCAAAAAGTCATTGCCACGGTATACTTCACTTTTGAGAGTCAGTGCCATGCATGATCTTGTGCGTTTGTGAACATCACTGCGGAAGCAAGGATCTTCCCCATGGAGTTCCGCGTAAGTGTGCTCACGTGCTTTCGTGATCGCTGACCGCTGGCGTACTGCGTGCACTCGGGTTGCGATGTCATCACGGCTCCTGATAAGAGCCACTTACGCTAAAGCAAATACGTGTACGTGAACCAACTGAGGCGCAGTCACGCCATGGTCACACATTCATCCTCCGACGCCATCAGCGGGTGTTTTTCCCCGGCAGAAAATGTGAGATGTTGGGGGAGCAACAATGCTTGCAAGAAAAGTAATGCAAGAACGAATTTGCAAAGAGACGTTTTAGCAGCTTGCCACGTTTGTTCAATAAACATCTGTCGGCCAATAGCAGTAAAAGACTGATATAATCTTACCCAATTCATTTATTCCGCCGGGGGAATATAGTGGTTAAGGTACTCAGCTGCTGAACCGCAGGTTGCGGGATCGAATCCCGGCTGTGGCGACTGCATTTCCGATGGAGGCGGAGATGTTGTAGGCCCATGTGCTCATATTTGTGTGCGCGTTAAAGAACCCCAGGTGGTCAAAGTTTCCGGAGCCTTCCACTACAGCGTCTCTTATAATCATATGGTGATTTTGGTACGTTAAACCACATATATCAATATAAACCGATTCATTGAAAATTTTTACTGTCTATTCTAATGAAGTCGCGATAACTAGTGATCGAAGCGTACGCCCCTACTTCACTTGAATCGTTTTTATGAACTTTTTATGTCACGTAGTCACCAATACATATACTGAGCGCCCTATGAAATGCAGAAAAAAGAACTACAGCACAGTATTTAGTTTTCAATAATCCGCGATTGATGAGACGCGATTTCTCGTCATTATCTGAACTTTTAATAAAGACTCTCAGACAGTGTAATAAAGCTGAAGTTTGCTATCAGCTAAAAAATGAGTTTAAATTTACTCGCAATATTTTTTTTCTCTGACATCTTGCGGTAACTAAGCATGTCACACTGGTACGCTCCAACATGTGGGTTGAATGCTCGACCACAGCAGAGTGAAATTTAAGAATATCCTGGCTTTGCTAGGAAATGTACGCACTCCTATAAACACCCAATAGCATAGATTTAAGTGCCCTATTTGCTCCCATTAGCTCAAATATCACGAGAAGTATGTCCGCAGGCAGTGCCTTAAGAGAATATCATGCTTCAGGCCAATATTGAACATTTTAATATAGCCTTAAATTTGAGTACTTCGTTAGGGATGAGGTTACTTAAAGGATGGACACACAATGTATTGCATTTCTCTTTTTTAGTGACTTGTAACCGCGAATATGACCAGCGAATGGGAATGCTTTATGAGTATACATGGCTTTTTTCTTCTTTTGTAGTGTTTGTGCAACACGTTTTGGTCAGAAAAAAAGCTGTTGATCGGTTGTCCAGGCCGCTGTGCTCAGTAGCCACACATTACGTCACTTGAAACCTATTATTATAATTCAATATTACTCAAAAGGTCCTTGTTCTTCTTTCAAAGAATTATACTGTAAGCGAAAATGACAACGCCATAAGCACAAGCATCACGGCGATCGCCTTATTTTAGCGTCATCAGCTACGTAGCTACCACGACCACCACGGCTTGCCACAACGTAACCGCGATGCACTGCTTTCGCACCTAAAACAAAATACAGGGGACACTACGATGGTCGAACAAGTGGCAAAGACGGCGGCTGTAAGAAGGTGCCTGTACGTATTGCTGCTGTGAGAAGTACAGCGTTCTTTGTGTTATCAAAACGCGGTGTTTTTTGTCAAAGGTGAAAGGGTCCTTGATGGCGAGTATTTCATTTTGGTTGTCGTGAAGAATAAGGTCGACAGTAAGTAAATAAATGTTGTTGCAGTCTTTGTGTAAACTTTTAGCGAAAATTCGGATCCACAAGAAATCTTACTGTGGCTTCGAAGCGTTGGTATTGAGCTTGTGATCTCAATACATACAGGTTCCAGCACTATTGACTTTTTAGCAAAGTTCAAACAAGTGTCAGGTATTCATAAATAACTAAGTGAGTAACTAATACATTAGGTAGTAGTTACTGATTAACGGCGCTTCCACTGCTAGACATGTGCTGCTACGCTGTCACAGGCGAAGAACTTGTTCGTCAGTCTTTAGTAGTTAGACTGGATAAAGCATTTGGCAGTTGCCCATGGACATCGATTATCACATGCTGATTGCTGACAGCTTCACGGTGACCCGTCAGTCATTTGCGGCGAATTTGTCTGGTGATTACGTAACTGATGCGTGTCCTTCTATACATAAGAAATGCAGAATGAGGGGGTGACGATGTTATGAGCTAAATAACAAGGTTTTGTGTAGCGTACTTGGTGCAGCATCTAGAAGAGTTCGGGCAGAACAGTTCTTAGAAGAGCTGAAAAAAAGAAAGGCAGAAAACTTCATTAGTTTTGTAACGTGGACAGCCATGCGAGTGTATTTGTGTGTGCATGTGTCAGCTAATACACATACGTGAGCAAAGTGGGGGTGTCCAAAAGAGTCTTCTGTCTTTCACTACAGCAGTGCATCGTTAGAGACGTTTGTATACTGGCCCTTTCATAGCTTCCTGAACCTTGCAATGAGACGTCGGCCAGGTTACGCCATGCACGCCCGCCAACAAGTCGAGAACACGGAGCTAACGGCACCTTATGCAACAACCATTAACGAAGATACTACACTTCCTAATATAATGAGCATATTTAGCCTTGGCGCCATCGACAGTGGGCGTACGACACACCGCAGCAAGCACGCTGACATCAACACTGTGAAGATTCCGACTTGTCTACCACTGTGGCACAGTGTTCGCAGTGCTTACATGGCGACTCAAAAGGCGCGGCTTAAATACCGCTTCTGGACTGCATTTATATAGAGCTGACATGGTAGATGCCCGTGCTCTGTTGGACGTCAGAACCACAACTAGTCCAGGATATCCGGTGACCTCCACCGCGGTGTCTCTCACAGCTTGAGTCGTTTCAGGAAGTACACACAAACCGGTCCCGATTCGTTCCAGCTTTGCTATCCACGGGATTCGTTGATGCCGTTCGATTAGTCCTACGCATTTTTAGCACGTGAACGTGTTACTTACCGCCTAATCGCCGAGAACCAATAACCACAGTTCGGGCAGATTTGTCGGTGCGGAGCACAGGTATTCACACCATCATTCGCCGTTCTCACAGAAAATATAAATATGTGAAAAGATACCATCCCGTCTTTCCACCTCGCCGCTTGCCGAAACGGAGCGAAACATCTTCATGATGCATTTATCTTTTTGCTGGCGATGATTGCATGTGTCAGAACCACTACCACACGTAAGAAGTGAATATTGTTTGCTACATAAACTTTGATAACGTGTTTCACGCTCTATCCCTAGGTGGCGCTTTGGCTCAACTTATTCGCGAGTAGTACTTGAACTATACACCGTATCAAATTTCGCTTAAAGTCTGCGGGCTTCGTTGTGCAGTGGGAGGCACCGCTCGTACGCAGGCGCCATGATATCCAGTTGACCTTCCTGTAGGCTAAGCCCTGCGAGCTGCAAGTGCAGGTGGGGACCTGGGCTGCAGGCTCTCCCCGAAATTACCGCTATATTACATGCTTAATGCATCTTTTTATACTCTTTTTTCAAGCGTGCTCGTGATACACTAGAAGTATTCCACGCGTTAAAAAAAAGCATGCTTGGGGTCCTGACGTGAGCTGACAAATGGACGTATATCCTTGCCCCTCTGTCATCCCCTCCGCCTCTCTGAATAGTTTTCACCGTGCTCATTTCTATGAAAAGAGACAGAAAGCATTACAAGCATCTGACAAACCCCTATAACACTGCCCGTACTAGAGGGATTCAAAATATTTCCGCCAGAGTCGATTCGCGAAGCAATAAATTCATTGCAGAAGTCGTTTAATGGTTACTAGAAAAAGTGTTGCAGAGCCCCTTAAAGCCGTGGTTTCATTTTTGTTGGGTGCTTCGAAATTCAATTGCACCGCGGCTTTACCAAATACCAATCTCGCATATTTAAATGAAGCAAAAAGTTTTTTTGTAAAGTGTTCTCGGGTTAATTTTAGCCTTCTAAGGCGTCACTTCAACATCTACAAGTATGTTTATTTTACTTTGATTTACGTACATAGACAGGGCGCTGCCCCAAGCATACTGTATTTTTTTACATTTAGTGACGGGAATTTATGTGGCTTTCTTATGCGGGAATATATGTGGCTTTCAGGATGGAAAATTCTGTCCCGTAATGCCTTTGTTGCGCTAGTTATTTCTGCCTGAAAAAGGGAAAAATCAACTTGGTAGAGCCACTATCTAGGACACCTTTGAAATATTGTGGTATAGATATCAATTGTGTCGCTTCACTAGAATCCAATAAAAATAATCGCTGCAAGAGTAGCACGCCGTGTCTATAGTTCACCCCAGCTAAATTAGGCCGAGCCTATGTTTTCTAATAAGATTTTTGTTATATTATTTTCATGTTGCCCCAGAATTGTCTATGCACAAATTTGTTTGCATATCAAAATACGTATGTCTCTACCCTCATACCGATAATGACCACGCATTTTGCATGTAAGCTTATTTTTGACTTAATGTGTGGCAAAACTTCACTTGTGTACTATACACATGTTACACTGAGCTATGGTCAAGGCCTATATCTATGCGATCTCCGTATTAAGACTCAACTTCATGGCAATGTCAGATGCGTACTCTTTCTTTCTACGCCGCAACTAAAATGCACATCGGTACCTTCTCCCGAATCAGGAAGATGATCACGTCGCAGGTACACGTCCTACTCGGAACATAACTGACGTCAGAATGCGATAAGACTACGTCTTTTGTTGTCAGCAGAACGTCTGAGGTCAAAGGGGCCCGGCATCGTCTTCAAGTTCACTCTAGACTTCTTATAAGTGGGCCTCGGTCGGGTTATCGGTCTCTCGACTAGCTCTTCGCGGAAATATCATTGTCTCGGTCGAGACAGTTTACGAGCGTGCACGCACGGTACGCTGACAGGCTATGAAGTTGGCAGTCTTTTTGACCCTCGTGTTTGCTACGGCTGGTGAGTAAACGGAGTGATTATTTCGCATGTAGCTTAGCAGGCTTCCTTCTGGGAACCAATTTTGTCACTGCGTTATAACCCTACGAGCTCGGTTGTAGCCTCAGATATTTTTATTTTTTATAAATAACACGCGTCTCAGAGTGAAGACAATCCTACACTCTGTGAAAGAGTGGCAGTAAACATAACCTTAAAACAAATTAACACCTAGCTCTTTTTTTGTTTCCTTTATTCTAATGAGGAAACCATTTGATATGTGCTTGAATTTTTAGCCAGTTTTGCTATGTTTCAGGACACCAACAAAAAGTTTTCAGTAAAAGTTCATTTTTTCTGCTTCTTTGTGTACTTCTAGCGCGGGATATGATACTGCGCTTGTAGAAATGTCACAGCAGTGTTTTATTTTAACGGTTTTATAGATTGCAATATATGCTGGCGTCAGACGTATTTTCAAACCTTATAAGGAAACTTTGGTTGTTTGTTAGTTGATATACAAAGAAAGTGCCCATATACTGAAGGCTATGTTTTGTGGCAGTAGTTTTAATAAAAAAGCTTTCTAATATACATGTAATTTGGCTGCGTCGTCTCAGCATTCTTTAAGTTATGTGAAATTATCTTCTATGCTACATTCATAACCTGTGCCTGCATATATAGTAGTCGCTGTATATCTTTGTTCAATTTACTGCTAAGTAACCTACTCCAATTGCCCTATTATTGCTCCCTTACCTGAACAAAGTAAAGGTTATCAACATGAGTTAACAGGGTCGACTGCTTTGTGTGGTCTCCATTTCAATGAAAAAAAAATATGGTGAAATAGACACAATAGAAACAATTATAGGGTTATTTCACTCACAAGTGTTGCATGCAAAATACTTGAACATGTTCCGTCTACCAAGATAATGACTCATATGAACACATACTGTTTAATTAATTCTCAGCAGCACGGCTTTCTTAGTCATTTTTTCTGCACAAAACAGGTACTTGATATCACACACGACTTATCCTCTGCTTTAGATAAGGGTTTCTCCGTTGACTCCTTGTTCCTAGATTTTAAAAAAAAGCATTTCACGTCGTACCACACTTTTATCGATTGAAAACTATAAATGTATAAAGTAAACAATGTAGTTGTGAACTGGATAAGCGAGTATTTAAGTTTAAGGATGCAAAAGGTTGTTATCAACGGTAAGTCATCCCGGGAAGTTGATGTGTCCTCTGGAGTGGCTGAAGGGTCAGTCTTGGGTCCGCAATTGTTCCTCATCTACATAAATGACATTTGTTCCGGTATTTCATCATATATCAAACTATCTGCCGACGACTGTGGTTTGTACAGAATATACATAGCTAACATGATTGCACTACTCTTCAAAACGATCTTGACACAGTTTCTGAATAGTGTGGAAACCAGCGCGTGTTCTTTAATGCAAAAAAAAAAAACAACAGTGCACATGTGTTTCACTAGAAAAAAAGGCCCATTATGACTCATTTTACACTATGAATTCAACCAGGCTGCTAACAGTTCGTGAACACAAGCATCTTGGTGTATATTTTACGCCGGACCTTTTCTGGAGCCGTCACATCAATCACGTTACAAGTAAAGCAGGACGTGTGTTAGGTTTTCTGCGCAGAAACGCAAGTAAGTTACCACTTGAGGCCAAGAATCAACTTTATATGACTGACATCCGATCTGTCTTAGATTACGCTTGTGCTGTGTGGTATCCACGGAAGGCATGCGATGTGTCCAATTTAGCGAAAATTCAGAACATGGTTGTTCGGCTTGTCTGCTCTAATTTTACCAGAAATTTGAGTGTTTCAAAAGCAAAAGAAAAGCTTGGTTGGGAACTTCTAGACAAGCGAAGGGAATATCTGAGGTTGAAACTTTTTCACAACATATTTCATAGGCGTGCACGTCTGGACCCCTCAAAATACTTTTGCAAACCGGACTACGTTTCACAGCGACTACATCCAATAGGTTAAGGGAAATAAGATGCCACACTGACGCATTTAAAATGTAATTTTTTTCCAGGACGATAGCACGGTAGAATAGGTTGCCTTCTTAAGTAGCAGAGGTTACATGCATGAAGTATTCTCAAGATTACTTCAGGGTCTAGAGTAGTGTATTCATGATGATGTGTAGGGACGAAACGGTACTGTGAAGCTGATTTGTATTGTCTACTCCCACGTGCCGCAATGTATAGTTGGCAATGAATTGCGTTAATATTTTGATGTAAAAGTGTGAGTATGTTTATTCAGTGTTGAAATTTTGTATTATTACCCCCCCCCCCGTACGTAATTCTTTTAAGAACTGTAGATAGTGTGATAAATAAATAAAAATGAAACACACACAACAGCCGTAGAAACCAATGAAGTAAAGAATTCCACAAGATAATGCCGCTAATAGAAAAACAAATATCATCTTCCTGCAAATATTATTGTTTGCATTTCGTTCGCTTCGTGCGGAGTAATACATGGGAGTGCAGTGACTAGGTGCAAACTCAATCCATGTGAGTTCAAAAAAAAAAACTTTAATCTATTGCGCAGTGATTACAGTAAGGGACATTTTCGACAGATGACCAGCACACAATTTATATGTCTCCGATATTCACGTTAATGTACACCGCACGTAGAATAACTTGAAACTACTAAAAACAGCCAGAGGTTGTGTTGGAAATTTTATAACCTATTTATATCGTATCATACACTAAAAAATGGTGCGTTGGGCATTCAGGCGTGCTGTGTTGCCAGTCATTAACGCGGCGCAGTGATTGAAACCGAATCAACGTCCACTGATGCGATGGATCATTAGGTCTTTCAGTTTCGTCTGTCATGCAGCTCAAGGCCAATACACTTTTGTATAGTGACCGTGTCTCAGTGGTTACGATTCCTGTCTGCTGACCCAAAGGTCATGGACTCGATCCCGGGAGCAGTGGTTTCAATGTGATTGAGGTCCTATACGCGACAGCACTTTTTTTGTAAAGTTGTGTTTCCGACATTCTGGCCTCACGTTTTCACTGCTCTCCGTTCTCAGTTGCAGCACTCGGTGATTTTGAAACCAAGTGCAAGCCAGCAGCTGATCGTGGGCCCTGCAGTGGACGCATTCCACTGTGGGCTTTCAATGTCACAAAAGGCCGATGTCATCGATTCTACTTCGGAGGCTGTGACGGGAACGAGAATAAACACTACACGAGGAGACAGTGCGAATCGACCTGCGTTCTCTCTGATGGTAGTAATGTTTTGTCATTTGCAAAAAGTACACAATGCTTGTATTTCAAGGCTACTGCCGAGTATTGTTCGTGTATTCAACAACTGCGCATATCTCGCAAAGAATTATTGCAGTATGTCACTAAACGTTCCTGAAATGACAGTAGGACTGCGAAAACCCATTCAAGAATTTATATTTGCTGACGAAACTACTTACATTTCCAACTATGATTCGGCTGTATCACCTTCCGAATAAACATTGGCCAAAGTTTTCTTAGCTCTCCACTGCGGCATCTTACATTGATATTGTTGTTTTTTGATGTAAAGCCTAACCAATTGTAAAACTGAGAGAACATTACAGAAATTTATCTTGACATCCTGTATGTAGGACCTTTCCTTGGCTGTGTTTGCGTTATTTGAGACCAGGCTCTAAAGCGCCTTGCTACAAAAAAAAAAATCAAAACTCGGCAAACCAATTCGAAAGTAATAACTGCGACTTCTTCTTCAGTATGTCAGAAACAATGGCTACGTTATTTGGGGCGGTGGTGCAACCAAGAAGGCTGAAAAAGAGTTATTTAACAGCATATTGTATTCAATTATCAATGAAGCGGAATGCCTACTGGTAGCAAAATACCATTCGAAGTTTAACACATCCATAATATACAAAAATGCCCATCCGGAAACAACATCAAATCTAACCACTTCCCTTTCAAAACAATTGCAAAATGTAATAAGTTCCCTGAAGGAACAGTCAGCATAGTCATGAAGACTGCTCTTTTTGCATAATCGTTGGAACTCATAACATATGTAGCAAAACATTTTCATCTGCGAATATGTATGTGGCGCTGTTGTATGCTATTATTTTTATCCATAAATATAGTTACACTTTGCGTTTCCTTTTTGTTTCAATCTTAGATGCATAACTAAATATTACCCACTTCGTGTGTGCACCCATTGCAGTAATGAAATTACAGCGTTGCTTAAATTATAAATCAATATATAAAATGAAGATTACAAGAATAGTAAACGCATCAGGAGTATAGCCATTAGAACCACACAACATGCAAATACCGCCCATATTTCTAGATTAATACAGGCAGTCAAACTTTCGGGCAATAAAGTTCGTAGGAAACATTTCAGCGGATTCAGTATTATGTTTGTTTTAGAATAGAAGTCTGAAAAAGAAATGCACATATTCCTGCACACGCCACATTTTCCCTGTTTTTTGGTCTCCCGAAGCACACTGCCTTACGCAAGTTTCAGGACTACTGATTTTTTTCCGATATCAGTGAAATGAATCATCCAAGCTGACGTCATGAGAGGCATGCAGCCTCAAAGACCCTTAGCTGTGCGTGTGCAAGCTCACCACGTTTATTGAATGTACGTGAAAGTTAACTGCCAAATATAACAGCGTAGGCTAAATAAATCGCACTCTTCGAAAAGTCAATGACTTGTTCCACTTCCAGCTTCTGGAAATGGTGGAGGACCGCAAGAAATGCGCGAATACAGCAACGATCTTTTACCCGTTCCTGAAGTGCCCAACCTTATGTGGTCTGGTACGTAGTCAAGCACTGTTACTTAAATTTTATTGTCAGTAGGTGCCAGTTCATTTGTTCATGATTGGTATTGCTACAGCACTATATTGTGACAAAGACACAACTTTGTAGCTTCATTTGTCGTCTTTTTGTCATTTGAGGCCTTAATATTTTAGAAGGCAGATATGTTTTCTGTTGTTATGCCTTTTATGCAACACCAAGTTTACAAAAATGTACTTTAGGATCACATCGGCGTAAAATATATCCAGGACATTTTTATTGTGCAATGAAATATGCTGAATTTTGACATTGTCATTTTTTTATTCGTTTACACATGATATTGATGTAAAATATTATGTTCGCATTCGCATGTTAGTTAGAGCGTATGAAATGCATGAAAGCAAGTTTTTGCACTCATGATACATTACTCTTGATTGCACTTCATTGGGTTCCCCAAAAAAAAGAGTGCTATGTCATATTTATATCACAATATGTTGTATAATCATTGATCATTGCGACAAATTTTTTACCTATTATTCACCATTCGTTTATGCCTGAAAAGGAAAGTGACAGAACTAAGCTTCATGTATATTGTTTTCTAGCTGCCTCTCGTACCATTTATATGAAGCAATCAACGTATTCAGATTTATTGTAGAAACTCGCTATTGAAGATGCCTTTTAAACTCGAAAAATTCAGGATGATTTCTTGAGGAGAGTACCCCGTAATCGGAAGCTGGCACGAACGCTACGGCTTTGAATCAGCATGCAATGCATTCAGATATCTGGAAAACAAAGACCTTATGTCCTATATTTTGAACGTGAAGATTTGTTGTACTGGTGCGGTTGTCGTCCAAACGTTATGGAAAAGGCACTTCGTAAATGAGCCGTTCAACACCTTAGAAGCAACAGAAAACATCAAGGTGGCTACTGAGTCTCTTAGTAGCCACCTTGATGTTTTCTGTAATCCGTGAAATGTCATCAAATATTTGGCTGTGGTGTTTGTCATCTATTTCGACTTCCACCATTGGGCTTTCAGCTTTAGAATATTCTCACAAAGACAACGACAAAAAAAGATCTACCTTTGTTTGCACAACCGCAGTTGCGATACTTCAGATGCCTTTTTGAATTTCTTAGCAATTCGTGTCGTAGTTTATAGAAATATTTATTCGTGACCTTTTCCCAGCATCGAGAGGGTCACTATTCAATTTTTTGGAAAATCAAGATGCTGGCAACTCTTCCCACAATTGCGCTAACTTCAAGAACAAACAGCAGTATGCAGGAAGTATCCTTCCGTGAGCGATTGTTATACTTGTGTTCATGTTCTTTTTTGTCAGACCCAACTCACTTACGTAACAGCTCAGCTGACCTTTGCCCAAGACCCGGATACATTGAACGAAGTGACACTAGGCTAAGTAAAAGTATTACATCTACTGATGATGTCATTAGGGAACACTGGGTAACACAAGTGTCAAGTGTCAACGCTGCAACATTGCACATTATATTCTATATAAATATAAATAATTTAGTAACATTACCATTCAACATTACACGTCATACCGAATAGCGAAAAATGCACGAGAGTCCTGACATAGAAAGCAGTGAAAGATCTTCGTCGATAACTTCAAATTAAGCCGAAGAACGAAGCGCAGCGTCGATATATGAGGCAGAAATTTGTTTTTGACATATATGGTTTTATTGATATGAACTAGGGGTCCATAATAAGCGAAATACATTGCTCATGGGCCAAATAGAAACTTGTGCATATTCAGTCTGTTCTTCCTTTGCTCAATGCGCTGAACATGTTGGCAACAGGTCCCTTTTGTGAAGACATTACAATGTTCAACAACTCGGACAATGTGCCACCTTTTAGAATGTCCAAAGACCCAATTATTATTTAGTTTCCAGCCAAAAGCAAAGTAAGCGTGCGTTTTGAGCATAGGATTTAATTGCTTTTGCGTAAACTTGAGCATAGCTCACTGCTCAATAATTGGAGCAATATAGCTAGTGACCGCGCTTGCTCTAGAATCAACTCAGCTGTTCGCTATGCGCGCCCAAACAAACCAAATAATCTGAACGCAATATCAAATATTCTCTTATATTATGACGCGAATTGTAAAAGGCCATGGGCCGCTTGATGTGCCAGCATAATTAAAAAAAGAAAGAAAATAGTGTGAGTGGCATTATTTCTGTTCTAGCCATAGTGTTAAAGAACTGATAAGCGCAAGACATGCTATTGCATTTCAATTTTTAGAATGTAATATTGACTATCGCAGATTTTTCCAGTGCGAATTCGACACAGTTTCAGACAGTTGATATTGATTTGCGCTCTATGGGGATGTTCACTTGTTATTGCGATAGATCTTATACGCAATACATTTCAAGAAAATATCGCTGCAGATGAATAAGCAAACTAAAACTTGAAATAATTTTACTCTGAATAATCATGGTCGACGATGACTCTGACAATGCACGCTCGTGATTTTTGTCCTGGTTCCAGTGCTCACAAATCCTGCTTGCCTGCTACCACCGGATCGAGGCATGTGCGCCGGCTATCTCTATCGCTTTTTCTACGACGCCACCTTCAGGACGTGTCAAGGTTTCGTCTACGGTGGCTGTGGCGGCAATGCAAATAACTTCGCCGGCCTCGACCAGTGTTACGAAGCTTGCAGTCCGAGGCAACGTCTGCTGCCTTAAACATAATGCTACCGCACTCATTCCCAACTATGTATTTTCAATATTTGATGAAACTGCTTGTGTGTGGAATAAAGTACCTGTCATTTTACGAACATACCTCATCCGAAAGGTTGAACTGTTGAAACTTTTTATTCCAAAACTATGAGCATTATTGTTACTCTGCTACATGATAAGACAATGATTGTCAGCTGTGTTGAACACCGGATTTTGCTCTTAAACTGAGAAGATTTTTCAAGTATTGCTAAAGTATTCGAATATGAAGATTGAATGTGATAGGTGAGTACGTGAATGCGTACTCGTACTGTACTGCATTTCATTTGAAGGAAACTCCGGCGCTTTTTCATTCTGCTAGGTTTTCGTGGGGATGTGCCAAATTATAGAACCAGAAGTTATTAGGTTTTTTTTACAAGTTTTTAAAATTAGTAGCCAATTCTAGAATCACACTTGTAAATTTGAGCCATTCTCTGTATGGGACTAAGTGACTCCTCTTTTTCGAAACCCGGGCTTTGCCCAGCAGACGGATGCAGCACGTGCTTTCTTTTACGAGGCGATAATGACGTGAGCAAAGTTCAGTTTTGTTAGCTGCATGCAGCGTTAGTCGTCGTTGACTACGGGTCATAACTAAAATAATGAACAACGAAGAGATCGATTCGGGGGTCGCCAGATGCTTCACGCTCCTTTGGGTTGAAATCAAACGGCAATTTTTCCGCGCTCAGATAGTAGCTGCACTCATCGCCGAACTAGTCACTGGGAAAGTTCAGAAGAACCGGCACACCTTGATTCCAAGTCAGTTGACACCGACAACTTGTTTTTCGCACGTACAAGATGCACGAGGGCTATGTTTGCACCCTGGCTTACTTTGGCGGTGTGCAGATTTCATCACGTAAAGGATACAGATTTCATGACGTCATTCGATACCCACCTTGAAGGACAGAGCAGCTCCCCCTTTCCGTTTCTTTTAACTCATCGTTCATTGCTTCTCTAACAATACTTACGTTTTTCGCAAAATGAAACACCTTAGTTGTTGCAGGATTTTTAATACTACTTGAAAACGGATTTATCTCAACATAGTCAATAATGCACCGGAGTTCCCATTCAAGAAGTGTAACTTGTCAATCCAGCATGGTTAGGGGTCGGGGTACCCACGAAAGATAACTGGTAAGGCCCACCTCCCAATACCGACTTACGTACGCAAGTGAATCGAAGGTTGAGTCACACTTATACTTTCTCCAATACCTATATACATGCCAGATGGACATGTGTGCTCAAGTTTTCGTAGAACTTGTATTACGACGCACAATGGTCGAAGTTTGGTTTGTTATACGGACACGACAATGTATAGAAACAGCTTGTTTTGATGCTTCGAATAATGTTGTTAGATAGGTCTTTGATTACCAACGCAGTCTATATGCCCCAAGAAGCAGGAGTGTAACCAGAATTTTTTTCCGGAGAGGTGGAGTGGTTCAACCATACCCAATGTATGTTCATTCGTGCGTTTTTACGCGTGTATATACATACGCAAGCAAAATTCACAAACTTCTAGGTGGGGATTTGAACCCCTCAACCGTCTTTTGGCTACGCCACTGCTTAATAGAAGTGACCACTGGTAAAGATTGATTTATGCACCACAAATGAGTGACAGCCTGTAAATTTGTTAGCGTGGTTTGCAAGACAAATGTCAGCGCGCTTTTAGTGTGTGACCTGCTGATTAATTGTCCACACGTCTCGGCATAATAAGTTGTCGAATAAAAATGCCTACTTGTGGTCCATACCCCATTTTACAAATGCATAGATCATCTTTTTGTAGTCGTTTTTAACGATGACCTAGTTCATGATTTTGCTATTACTAAAATTGTTTGATTGTGTGTTCTTATAACGGCAATGTATCATCTATGATTTGTATGTCATTTTGTAATTCCGGGTTTTCTTGTGTTTTCCATCATCATGACCTTGTGTAAACAAATATTCGCTTTTATGTGCCCTCCCTGCTATAATCTCTGATGAGATTGGAAGTATTGTAAATAAATAAATAACTAAATAAATAAATAAATAAATACCATAGCTCACTTACTGGCAGCTGTAAACTGAACCTAAACATGATATCGCCTTCTTACTTTCTGTACCATGTGCGATAAGCAGCGGGTGTAAAAAAAGAGTTACGACTCACCTGTTGTTACTGATGCTTTTTCCAACCTCGCTCAAGTACGATGCAAATGTACGTCATTAGGCAGTTGGTGACTGGGGCTTCTGCAGCGCTAGGATAATCTGCGTCTGGGGGACGTGTACCTTGCGCGTTAAGGCACTTTCAAAACGAATTCCTGCTATTTGGATACAATTTTTCTTCATGCCTTAGCATAGAGAGTGTACCAGCATGGTTTAACAAAGGCAATTTAACAAAGGCAATTATACGTAACCACTTTGCTGCCACGCAGTGTGACTGGCCTCGGGTGACAATGGTAAAAAAATGAAGAACACGCAGACGAAGTGTCAGCGAAACTGATAGAGAATGGTTAAAAAAAGGCTCCTAAAATTATTCTGGGATGTAGGACTGCCAGATACGTGCACAATACCGACTCACCGAGAAGCTTTAGTAGTGCCTTGATGGCTCTCTGACAAGACGGTTCCGCTAGTCAGAGAGCCACCAAGCTCTGCTGCTGTAGACGAAGTCTTTCTAGAAAGTCGGAAATATTTTTCTACATTATATTCAGGTACATGAAAAGCCGCAGTCAAACTTTCACTCATTGTAGAGCCATACGGGAAAAACAAACGTGAAACGATCTTGGTGATTGCACATTTGTTGAAGCGTTAGAAATTTGGACTCAAGGTAGTGTGTCGAAGAGGTAGTGTTACGTGTCGAATTCACAACACTAACTTTCAATTTCATTGAAACAGATCTTTCATATCATAGTCCACATGAGATTGCCGTACTCAGCGCGAATAATCGAGGTGGTTGACTTTGCACATAAACCGACACTGCTTTATTCAGATCAGCCTCACTTTCGTGGGACATTATTGTGGTCATTCCCACGTGTAAAGAGATGTGTCAAATGTGCGTGATGAGGGCCGCACGCGTTTTAAGTGTGCGCCTTTCAGAAGTGTGCAGCATAAGAAGTTCGAGAGAAGGCGTGAAGGATGGCCGAAAAAAAGACTATGAAAACGCCAAAGCAACGTCAGGCACGAGAGCGCGAAGCGCAAGGGATTGACGTAAAAGTGGCGACATCCACTTCTCACATTGACTAGCCGCACACATGCCAGGTGCCAATGCGCTGGCAGCACGAAACATCAAAGAATATCCTGAACAGTAGAAGACCAGGGGAGTTCGAAGAGACGCGGCGAGCGGAAGGTGGTCACCAGACCGGACGCTGAAAATGGGCTGTCGGGTTGTGCACTCGAAACATGATGACTTCCATTGTACGGGGCCTCCTGCAGTCATGTTAGCGTTTGAGAAGAGCGTAGCCATCCGGTCACCAACTCAAGCATAGGGCCTGCGGACTTCGGTGCGGAACGGCGAGCAACAGAAGTCTGGCTACGGGCCAGATCTGTGCTTCGAGCTGCCTAGGCAGGACAGGTTTCCTCTGGTCTCTCGACGCATCGCCCAGAAGCCAGCCTTTCTTTGCCGCAACCAGCCGACCCAGGTCTACTACTTCACACAAGCCTCCACATTTGGTGAAACTGAACTTGCACCTTTCTCCGTTCGATCTTTTTTTATTTCAGTTTAAGGCTACTAACTAGTGTTTCATGTGTGGTTAAGAGTGTTTAGTGAGTGAAGTGAACATCTTATTAGGTACTTCGTCTTGTTAGCATTTTCTTCACTTTAATTGTTTAAAGATACTTTTGTGTTATTTGTTAAGGTATGAGGCAAAGTGATGGAAAATGTTTTTAAAAGCAATAATCACTGTTGTCGTTAGCAACCGAAGAATAAATGTAAGCTTAACCTACAAACGAACCTCCTTCCACGCCGAGAGACTTTGTGTTTAGAAAAAGTGATTAACGTTTTAAAGTATTTAGTACTCTACTATGGAAGAGCTGAAGGATGTTCCGAGCCGTAAAAATCACATTTGTTCAATTGTGTGACGCCGAACGTATTATCACATTTTTTATTAGTCTTTTTCCATTAAGATACATGATAGTGCCGCTGCTTTTCGGTGAGAAAACGTTCATTTCCTGCGTAATTTCCGCACAGACTTTGACATAGGTCTCTGTCAAACGTAATGTTTCAAGTAAGAACGTCAAACGTTTATTTACTGTCGCACGTAGTATTTGTGTTAGCAGCAAAAAAAGTACTTATAGTTGGAACGGAAACCACGTACGACGACTCTCTCACACAGATGAATGGATCGTGAGCCACAGTTTTGGAGGCGGTGCTTGTATTTGTTTTTTGTTTTTTATTCTTAGGTTGTAATAAACTATAGAAAATATTGGTCTGCAATATAAGGCACATCCTCTTAAATACAACTGAGCTTTAAAAAGCACGTCCTGTTTTCCGTTAATATTTCCTAATGATTAATTTCATCAAAAGTATGTCTTGCAAGAACACTCCTAACTGAAGTTAAGTCCGTTAAAATATATTCATTTTTTGTGGGCACATACAAAAAGCTTGTCTCTGCAATGAAGTAAAACAAATGTGGTCTGATGAATAGTGAAAACATAGTAGTTAAACAAAACGAAAATGATGCACTAGCACCTGGGCCACCTTCGTATAAAAGGCAGCCGTATTAAGTTTTGCCACCCGACTTTGCACTTGGAGTCTCACTGCACGGCTACTAATGTAATAAGGAAGTCTGTCAAACAGCTAGAAATGCTATTTAGCAATAGGGATACGGTTCTTCACATACGCAAAATTGTAGAAATATGTTTCGAGACAACAACAAAAAAAAGATTTGAAGCAGATGCAGTGCTTACGCAAGACACTAAAGAGGGCTAACATTTTGAATAATTGTAACCAATAAACAATTGTATTGGGCCAGTTGGTATGAATCTATCTTGGTAGGAAGTGCAGCCACTATTACACAAAACACACATTGTAACCAGTTCCACCATGAACATTACTACTGTGTGCCTTTTCTATAGCGGTAATTGTAATTTGTTTCGAGCTTATTTTGCAGCATCAGTGGCATGACTGGGCTGTTTCGTGCTACGTTGTTGATTGTTTGTGAGAAACGCCTTTTCAATCTAGGGGCCAGGCTCGATACCAATTTCCCACATAATATCAAATATACTTTTCTTGCCAATATTGAATTCAGACTGATTGTCTAACAAAGCAAATTTGATGGTTTACAGGGTCACATAGGCGCCCTCGAACATGAACAACGCATTTAATATTTTACGCATTCACCTAGTGAGAAGTTTATAAATTTCATAAATAAATATGATGTATTTACATCGCTTTTAGAACATTATGACATGTTCGAACTTGATACAGCTACTAATTAGCAAACAAAATGCTACCTATCAAGCTAATGTTATGGTGCACACAAAAGTGGCACTTATAGTTTTGGTTGCGTATAAATGATGGGTGGTCTAACATTTTTGCGTCTACCTTTTGAAAGAAACTGCGCAGGCGGAAGCTTTATGCAGCCAAATTATTAAATATAAATTCCACAATTAACATCACCAAGAACAAAAAACTTGCGAAAAATTCTGACTTTTCTATTCAGCCTTATAGTTTAAACACGCGGCTTTTTAGTCGTTCATGATCTCGGAGGCTCAGCCTTAGAGAGCGATTACGAACCATTCAACGAACCTGCATCATAATGTGTAACTGTGGGCACGTAAGTGGCCTTTTGGTTGGAACGACTAAAGGCTACATTCACCACGGGAATGTGATGTCTGTCGCTTGGGATCACATTAAAAAATGCTAGAGTGCGATAGAATGGGAGGCATTTCCTAGTCCTTGCGACCGAATGTGCTGGCAATCTCGAGGACAAGCTCGACGAAGCCATCGTACTTGGGATCGTTCGGGCCCAGTGCTGGCAATTCGGGCAGGCTCCTGCAGCTTTCCGATCCCCTTTTGTAGCTTCCACACACCAGGCTGAGCGTCTCTCCGAACACTTGCTCCACAAGGGTGAGCGTGAGCTGCTTGCCGCCAACGTCCTCGCAAGGTGTCAGCACCCTCTCGAAGCAGTCCACCATCTCGGCATACGAGCTGCGTAGACGCGCAGAAACGTTGCAGTCTTTGAAGGCGATTGAAAGAGCCATTTAACGGATTGCTTAAAAGGTCTACACGAGCGACTTAACAAGAACTTTATTTGAGTCTGAAGCAAATCGACAGAAAAATGGACGACTTTCGTACACGAATTTCCCCAGAACCATTCGGCTCGCGACATAATACTTCACCTCAGTAACAGATCATTTTTAGCACGCCACGCAAAATACACAGCTCAGCGCAAAGTTTGTAAAGAGATTATATACTAAAACTCGAGGTTTGCGCGGATTAAAAAGCACAGTCACAGCGAAAGTTGGATGACTGACATTCTAAGTGCGCGTGAACAATCGCACAGTAAACATGGAGTAGAAATAAACAGCGAACACGGTCTGGTAGTAAATTGTGCCTCGCGACGAGATAAAAAAAACAGTAAGGTTTAGTACAGCGATTGATTAATTCAGATGTGAGGTTTAGCGTCCCAAAACCACCATAAGAGTATGAGAGACGCCGTAGTGGAGGGCTCCGGAAATTTTTGCCACCTGGGGTTCTTTAACCCTTTATGGGACAGTGGGACATTTACAACCCACTTTTTGACTGCAGTTTAAAAGCCGCGCCACACCAAAACCACCGCCGCTGTTTAGCTGAGACTGCTGTCGTCATCTGGTGAGTGTCTAACCTAACGTTTTTAAACATTATTTTTTACGAAGCTCTAGGGGGCAGCACAATATAACGTTTCATTCGAAGCGTTCGAATTCGTTTACCGCGCTCAGTTTCGCGGGTATTTTGAGTCGACGTGCACTAAATACACAATGACAAGTAAGTGTGAAAGTTTTATTTCTCGTGTGGGTTTCTATATAGAATCACTGTGTTATGTTTTCTGATTTTATTGTCGTACTGGCTACCCGGAAAGTTGTACAACATGAGTGACGCAACTCAGAACTGGCGAAATTTCCTAGGCCTAATTTTCTTCTCGCTTACGTCGGAATTTTAGCGCGCTATTGCATTCTCTTTTCATTCCAGGGAGGTCGCTATCAGTTGAAGAAGCGGTTGAGCTTCTGTTCAGGCTTCCAGATGATCCTCGAAAAAGCGACATTGAGAGTGAACTTGCAGACAGTGAGAATGAAGTTGTGCCCGCGCTGGCTCCGGTCGAAGAAAGTGACTCAGATAACAACGCGCTTGATCAGCCATCTACAAGCACAGGAAAAAGGAGGCGATCATCGTACGTCAGGAAGAAGCCCAAAAGAAAGAGAAGACGCCCGAGAAGTCCTGAGCCAGTCCAATCGGATAACTCTGACAGCCGCGATGTTGCCTCGGAAGGAACCGTTTTGTGGTCTACAGCTCTTCCGGTTCTCAACAATCGCTCTGTGAGTAGCCTGGAACCGCAGTATTCAAGCAAGTTGTCCTCATCTTGTACACCATCCTAGTCATTGAGCCTGTACTTCAATGATGATGTACTTGAAATGATCGTGCTTGAAACAAACCGCAATGCCAGGCAGGAGGCTCGAAGAGGGTGGCACGATCTAACAAAAGGTGCACTGAAAGCCTGTTTGGGCATTCTTATTTTGATGAGCGTAAATCCTGCGCTCCATCTGTACCTCTACTGGAGTAGCGACAGCTTTTTCAATGTGAAGGAGATATCCAGTGTGATGACATTCAAGACGTTTAAGGCCATTATGAACTCACTGCACTTTTACGACAATGAGAAGATAAAAAGTAAAGGTGAAGAGGGTTTTGATAGACTGGCCAAAATACGACCTCTTGTGGACACCTTGAACAAAAAGTTTCTTCAAGGGTACAAGCCTTCTGGCCACCAGGCAATTGACGAAAGTATGGTGCGTTTCAAAGGACGATCGGCTTTGAAACAGTATGCCCCCATGAAACCAATCAAACGCGGGTACAAGGTATGGTGTAGAGCGGACTCTGTGACTGGCTACCTCTGCGAGTTTCAAATATATGAAGGGAAGTCTGCAGAAAGAGAGGCTGGTCGTACACTTGGAGAACATGTCGTTCTTTCTCTTTGCAACAATGTTGACGAAGACAGTACGCTCTACTTTGATAACTTCTTCACTACGACCAAGCTCATGGAAGAGCTTTCAGAAAAACAAATTATGGCAGCAGGCACGGTTAGAACAAATGGGAAGGATTTACCTCATGAAATCAAAGTGGACCAGAAATTGAAGAGAGGGGACTATGTTTGGCGATCAAAGGGCCAACTGACGGCGTACCAGTGGCGTGACAACCGAAATGTGACGATGCTGTCAAACTTCCATTATCCATCTGAGGTGGTTGAAGTGAACCGGACGCTTTCTAATGGAGCCAAGGTGGGCGTGACATGCCCCAAAGTAGTCTCTGACTACAATAAGTTCATGGGGGGTTTCGACCGATTCCACCAAAAGCGTAACGCATATATGTGCGACCGTAGGTCGAAAAAGGGTTGGTACAGACTTTTCTATTACCTCTTAGACGCAGCTGTAGTCAACGCTTTCATTCAGCATTGCCACTTCACACCAAACGAATACTTGTGGTTTCGTCTTGCCCTTGGAAGGGAGCTTATCAGCGGTCAGAGCTTCAGAAAAAAGACGGCCATTCCCGCTTTTCAGCACAAGAAGCGTGGACGTCAGTCTGGACAGAAGATGGTGGGCGTTCCTGGAGAAATCAGATTTCACAAAGGTGACCACCACCCTGTGAAGACAACCGGACGTAAACGGTGCAGGTGGTGTTCTACCAAGGCGAAGGAAATTAGGACGGCACTTATATGCAAAGTCTGCAACGTGTCGTTGTGTGCTACATGTTTCCTGCCTTTTCATAACGGAAAGTGAAGGTTTTCATACAGCCAGACGTTGCTGTTTGCAAGAGTGCAATTTTGAATAAATTTAGTACCCACATTTTTTTTTTATTGCCAACAGCCCTGTCGAATGTGGTTACTGGGACCATATTGTCCCACATTCTCTGGTTGTCTGAACAACCAGTGGGACATATGCGTCCCACTTTTTTTGAGTCCCCCTTTGCACTGACGAAACTAAAATTTTATATGTCACATAGTGATGTAGTAACAATCAGTTTTATACAGACAAAATGAATTGATCGTGTTTTTTCTCATTGTATCCCATAGAGGGTTAAAGTGGACCCAAAGCTGAGCACACGGGCTTACAGCATTTCCGCCTCCATCGAAAATGCCGCCGCCATAGCCAGGATTAAATCCCGGCTGTAGGTTGCTTCACTTCCCATGATTGCAGCGAAAAAAGTCGTTCCGTTCAATCCAATCACTTTGTTCGCAACCGTCGCTAATGGTGGTTCTGTTTCACATGGACCGCGAAGGTCCGTGATTTTCACTCTGCGACTGGAGCGGTGAGTTCTTGCCACTGCTCATTGTGACAGACACGAATGTAACGTAATAATATGTGCATAATAATATCATAAAGTTACCGTGAATGGTAACGAAGGGCCTGCTTGTTTCGTCATTTAAGAACGATTCCAGTCTGAATTCATTTTAAAATGCACAGCATCGGCCATTACCAAAACAAACACGTCGACCCTATTTCGATGGCTCGGCCGGACCAGCCCCATTTTGACGGGTCCCGACCAAAAATCGCTCCCGCCGCTGCGATCAGAGCGAAAATTTCCAATCGCCATGAACCGCTGCGGCGGGAGCAAACTGCCCTTTTTTTTTCGCTGCGAGCGAATTCGCAGCCTGAAAATCACTACTTTTTGTGTCATTTGGAACGACCTTATGGCGAGTACCTGACTACCATAGCTACTAGGTTTAGTACAGCGTACGTAGCGCCTATCTGTAATGGTGTGGCGTGCGTAAGAACGCTGAGTTTGGCATATCACAAGCACAGTTCAGCAAATGCGCGTCATAACAAACGCGCTGCTGTTACGTATGCAACACCGTTAAAGACTCTATGAACGCTGCAACAAAGCCAGCTTTTGCAGTTGATGATTATGATGAATCACAGCTTAGCCTTTCACTGTATAGGTCCGAGCAAGCGAATGCTTCCTTCCAACCCCTCTAGTGAAAGATAATTCGAGCAGATTTGCAAGCAGACCTTTCTTGGTCTCGGATCTATATTCAACATGAGTTGATAGAAAGCCGGGTGTGCTTCCATTGAAGTGCTTTATTGAATGCGCATGCATTCACAGCCAAGGAAATGGCGGGAGGGCAAGAGCGGGAGCTTTCTCGGCCGTTGGCCCGTGTTTCAAATCTTCTGAAAGAGGGAGGACGGAATTCACTGGGTATTTTATGGTATATCGGTAGGTGGCTGTAAAAAATGGCTCCATTGCACAGTTCGCATGGCGTCACAGGTGTTGCTTCTGTTACTATGCACCCACCAAGCGCGCCCCCCACTACCTCGCCGCGTAGTTTATACAGGGTGACAGAATGTGTGACAAAGAAAGCGAACGAATGAAGATGCAAAAGAAGGTAAAGGGGAAAATGGCTGTAGTGTAAAATGAAAACTATTTCTTAGCGAACTGAAAGAGGGTTGGCAAGAGAGAAAAAAGACCGGGATGCTAACAGGATAAAAGCGGTTCCGGGATAGAGCTATGAATGATGATGGATTGATGAGTATTATAGATCTCTGGGACGAAGTGCCTTCGAGTGCCACACCTCCGCCAACTTCACAACCGCAACAAGGGCTGCACTCTAAAATATTCTGTAACAGCATTACCACGGCAACGACAACGGTGTCTGCAGGGTTCGCTATCGGCGTTTGTTACAGCGCAATATGCACTAGATATTATCTGCAACAATACGTGAAGCCATGTTTTGCTGTTATATAGCGCGGATCAATATGAAAAAAAAACCTTTACTTGTGATGCGCACATTATCGCACCGTAGCATGCATTTTCTTTGATTAAAACTGACACCTGGGCTCTAAGATGAGTACCGGCGTCCAGTCAGACCATAGGACACCTTTTGGAGGTCAGCGTAAGGAACGTGCCTGTTCGCTCTACGGTCAATCCCGTTACGTGGATGGCTGGCGTCGGGAAGTCACCTCCTGCCCCCACTTAAACCGTTACTGCCTCAAACAGAGTCGTGACGGTGCCTGCCTCAAATTGTGGGAACCTTCAGGAAGGGCAAGCGGGGAGTATTTTTTATTTACATTTTCTTAGTGTGTTTACTACTGTCTTAACCTCCCCCTCCCTTTTCACCCCGAGAAAGTTTCCTGACTAGGGCCTACCCAAGATATACTCATAACTACTCGAAATGCTAAAAAAAAGCCGGTCTAACTCGCAGCGCTTGCCTCAGACGAGTAAAAAAAATGTTGTAGGCCACTGATCGCTTTTTGCTTCGCATAATCCACATAGAATGCATATAGTTCAATTTTGAGTTGTATTGTGGCACCTACTATATAATGTGAAGCAAGTAAAAGTAGAGTGGATGAAAAGACAACTTGCCGCAAGCAAACTGTCCTAGTAGGTTGCTATATAAGTTAGATAATATTAAGCCGAATTTATTTCACGGGGAGGGGTTGTCGGAAAACTGACAAGGTTGAATGCCTCATGTCGGAGATGTGTAATGTTCAGGCAGCATTTCAGTGTTAATACTTTGTTCCGCTGTAAGCCAGCATTGCGTGCTAACTCTAAAAGCCAAGTTACAACCATGGATTGCAGAACTTTCAAACTTCCATGTTTGCAGTGATGCCTTTCAAATGAGTTGTACGGCGTGTCATCGAGCGAAATATAAATGGCACACGTCACAAATAAAACATCATTCCAGCATATTTGACACACTCACCAGCATGAGTAGTTGATGGTGTCCTTGGTGGGCGCCTTGACTAGAGCTTTTTCAAGGTTGTCGTGGAGTCCTCTAAAGCAGCCGTTGAGCTTCGCTCCCACAGAATTCATGCAGCCAATCGCTTTTTGGTATTCTGACAGAGACATGCCATACACAAGTCAAGATGTGATACCGGTTATGATTAGAATTTGAAGCAATTTCTTGCATATGTGAACTAAAATCTCCACAATATATTAGCGCATTTTATTGGTAAAACACCCTTAATATCGCATCTCGTAGTCTTAATGGCTTGGAAAAGTATCCACAAAGGCGTATGACAAAAGACAAAGAGGTTCTGCATGTTTACGTTGTATCCGCCATCTATGACGCCTAAGTTACGACCTTAGGCATGTAGAAAGTTCTCTTTCAGGAGGGGGAGAAAACGTGGATGTTTATTGCGCTGCCTTCTTCTTTTTGAACAGGTCAATGTATAGGGCAGACGTTGTAGCACCCTCTTCTAAGGTGACTAGCTTGTGCGGCCACCCCTCTGTCCCTTCCTCCGCCCCTCACTAACCCATGAGCACAACTATGGCTATGGCAGCCTAACTGAACTCGACCGTGCTGTTTCTGGGTGAATATCACCAATAATAAGTATATTGTTCCTAAATATAACGTCATGAAACAAGCTGTCCTATGGGACGGCAAATTTTTCGTGATCCTTATTTAAAACAGCTTCCTCACCTTCGTACGACTTCGTACCAACCGTGCAGGTAGCGTCAACGTTGTCCTGGAAAGCTTCCAGACCCAACAATGCGGCCGCCCTCGGCACACCTACAGCACACTCTCGAGTGAAGTTTCTGCTGCACTCAATTTGCTCTCTGTATATCCTAAAGAAAAAGGAGTAGAAAGAACCGACTAAACTGGGTGTATTCGCTGAGATTCCTATATTCCTCTGAACAATGCCCGTCACTAGTCGACTGCGAATGCTTGGAAAGCAGTGGTACTCCAAGCTTCATGCATATGCTCATAATTCTCAGCATTTTTCACCGACAAGAACGCCAAGCAAAGTATAGATGTTTTCATTTGACGTAATTGTTTTGTGAATTGCGAAGAAGCTAAGGTTGACAAAAAAAACCTGCGACCTTCGATGCTCTACCAACGGAGCTACGGCGGAGGACGCCATGTCGTCCAATTTGTGGGGTACACATTGTCACGCAGGAGAGGCAGAAGCCACTCAAGTAGGCACCAAAAGCGTAAAAGAAACCGAAGGATATTATTTATTGAGCAAACTGATGCCCATACGAAAGGAAAACGACTCTGCGGATAACACGGCTGCGGATAGCCAGCCGAAAGAAAACGCCGCTCAGCAACAACTGCGAAGCTGAATCCTACACAAACAAAACGGCACCGAAACAATTCGGACACCCTCCTCACCCACCCGGCTTGTAAGTGGCGCCTAGGCAGTACTTATTCCCATGTGGCCTCTTCAACCCACAAAGAAGCACTGCCCCAGAAGCAAGAGAAATGCTGTAAGTACATACAGGACAGTATCTTGTGAAGATACAGTCGTCAGCAAGATTAACATGAACGATGCGTTTCACGATTTGCACTACTTTGACTGTTGCCAGCCGCGAAGCGCTGCAAGCCGTTGCCGGGATAACACCTCGGTATGCTTACATTGTATGTCGTCATGCGTGGGTAACATCTTAGCCACAGAACCCAAAGCTACGTGGCACTAGCGTCAAAGTGTTTCAGAATGCGAGGCGGAGCTTTCGTATTAAGCTTGCTGACAACTGTAGCTGGTTGCACAGTACTTACCAGCCCAAGTGGCAGTATGTGCGCAAAATGTACGCATATGTACCCCATAAAGTGGATAGAGTGGCGAACCCCACTGTAGCTGGGTTGGTGTAACACCGAAGGTCGCAGGTTGAGGCCCTGTCGGCAGCAACTCATATTTTCATCCACTTCACTTTCTTTGCAATTTAAATCAAAATTTGCTAGAAATGACGTCCCTTAATCTTTTCTTGGCTTTGTTGCCTGTTAGTTAAAATTATATGGTACCTTACAAAAAAAAAAAAAAAAACACGAGACCATAAAAACTGCCAGGCCTGCGAGGAACGCGCAGCCTTGTAGCAGAGAAAGTTGGAAGAGCCACCTTACAAGAGCCCTTTTTACTCATTCTTTGGGTAACTGCTACAAGAACACTTGCCCGGTACCAACTATGCCATATATCATCATGATTCTTTTGTAGTAGGAAAACAATCGCCATGCCATTCTTTGCCATTCTTTGGAAAAGCATGGTGCCCACTACTCACGTGCAATGATTTTCGTGGAATATCGGACGCTGTGGCTCACAGCGATGAACAATTGTGGCTTACGCTTTTGTAGTGGATTGGAGAATACGATGACCCACTCGCTACACAATTCGCATTTTACGACGCCTCTTTGTTCCTTTGCGGTTATAAACTGCTTCGTTTATCACATTATCGAGATTCCTTTCCTGACAAGAAGCCTGCCTACGGTCAGCTTGCAGAAAAATTTCAAGCACCGCTGTGGCTCAGTGGTAGAATACTGGGCTGGCACGCAGGGAACCAAAGTTAGAATTCTCGTTAGGTCATTGGTGGTTTTTATATACAGCAACAGCTGCTATGAGGCCACAACACAAACACAGGTCACGCGCGATGCTGTAGTTGTCCGCCGCCGCCGCCGATGTTCTCAACCACTATCACACGAAATAAAAAAAAAAAAACTCAACAACAAACACATACATCAGGTGACATTTTTAGATTCAAACCCGGGTCCTCCGCGTGCCAGCTCAGTGTTCTACTGCTGAACCATCCGTTGCTTGGGAGTGTTTCACAATCTTGCCTTAGGCAGGCTTGATGTCGGGAAAGTAATCGTGTTCGTACGAGTAATGAAGCGTTTTTGAACAGCAAAGGAACAAACACGTGCCACACAATACGAATGATGATGTTGATGCTGATGACCTCAGATGAATGGCGCTCCCCCACAGAGGGGGATGGGCCAAGAACTGCGTGGCAGGATACTTAAATGAAACAACACAATTCGTTTACCGAGTGTGTCGTTCTTCTTCTTCTCCTCTTCTCATGGCTCTTACCCATTGCAGGGGATCGGCCGAGTGTTAGGTGATTTTTTTTCGTTCAATGCTCCAACACTTTACAAAAGATCGTTCTTCATCACCAATCAACTGTGGCATATACCCGCTTCAGACGTAATTCTTCATCGTCATCGGCCACTGAATGCAACCCAAAATTTGCACAAAATTCATACCAAAATTTTGGCGGATGCCACGCTTGTCTGAAGAATGACGAAATGTAGCACAGTAAATGCCAGCCTACCACGCAGAAATTATGATGCCAACTCGTAGTTGGGTGGATCAACAGGTTGTCGAAATAAGCAGTTGGCATCGCTGTGAAGCCCGCCAGACTTGTACACTACAGAGAACGTGTACTCCTGCAATCGCAATGCCCATCGCCCGAATCTTCTGGTAGGATCCTCAAGGGTTGACAGCCAGCAGAGCGCATGGTGGTCTGTGATGACTGCGAACGTGCGTCTATATAGGTACGGACGAAATTTCGCGAAAAACAAATGAGAGCCAGGCACTCTCGCTCAGTAATTAAATAGTTCTTTTCCGACTGAGAAAGTGGGTGGCTAGCGTACGCTATGACACGGTTTGTGCCGTTCTGCATTTGTGCGAGTATTGCCCCTATGTCATGGCCACTTGCGTGGGTGCAAAGCTCTGTTCGAGCGACTGGGTCAAAACGAGCCAACACAGGTGCAACATAGGTACAATATTTTGTACGGAGGATCCAGTTTTGTCCCGTGTCATTCTTGAATTTTGACCGCGATATATAAAACACAAATAATAACGTGATGAAAACGATCTTTTTTCTAATGAATGAGCGTGCAATTAAGAGTGAAGCAGCATTTTTTATGCCCGTGGACTGAAGCAAACTGTTTTTAAAGAAGGTCTGAACAGGGGACATTTTTTTCAAAGTTGCAATAGTTGAGATTTTTTCGCTCCTAAACTAAACCTTCTAGTGTTTCATGGTGACCTATTAAAACATAATGGTTACAATATTGCCTGTTCTTTTGTAAAAAAAAAAGTTCATTTATAACACAAGGCACCTCCAGTTTTATGGCCGATACTCTGCAGATGGTAGCAGAAGTTTACTAGAGAACAAAGAACCAAACAACTTTTTCGTCATAGCATGACGATGCCGTGAAGTGTTGAACAACACTAATAATAACCTGTCGATTACTATCTTTTAGTCAGTGTATTACCTGCTTAGATATACTTGCAATCGCCACATCCACGAAGTCGCAATAACCATATAAAAGCACGTGTACTGCACGTAACCATAGCGCCGCTGTGCCACATCTCAACTTTGAGCGTATCAGCGTCCTATTGCCCTGCGTCACCCTGGTAGTACAGTCATGTGCGAAAGGGAATCAATGCTGTGGTATTTACTGACTAGAGTGGCATGATACCAACTAACGGTGCGGCACGCATTTGCTTATTGTCTCTGGAGTATTCTCTTAATTGCTTATGTAGTTAAGCATGAATATATATTTATGAAATTTCAAATCTATTACATCTATCACGTGAGGTTTAACGTCCTGAAGCAACTATATGATTACGAGAGATGCCGTAGCGGAAATTTCGGCCATCTGGAGTTCTTTTAAGTGCACCTAAATCTGAGCACACGAACCTACAGCATTTTCGCACCCGTCAAAAATACAGCCGCCGCAGCTTGGATTCGATCCCGTGATCTGCGGGTCAGCAGCCGAGCGCCTTATCCACTAGGCCACCATGACGTTGCATAAAATTTCATAGTGCTGTGAAGTGATGTTGCAGGCAGAATAAAACAGCGCTCACCAAAATTCGCCAAATGTGGCTGAAGTTGTATGTGCCTCCAACACCCAAAATATTTGCGGAAATGAAGTTAGCCTATTCCGATTCCCGTGAATAATTCGGTGGTACATCAACAATTCTATATTCTTATTTGATCATACAAAAAATCAAGACAAGGTTTATTTGACAGAAAATATATACCACTGACAGAACAACAACGCAGTTATGCTACAATCGTTAAATCACTCATCGTTTAGAACCCAGCAGCGCACATATGTGACCATTTTCTTAAAGTAACGCCTCTTATTTGTCAATCGTCATGTAATTTGTCTTCATATATTGGTTATTTTTAAGTGACTGACAACACACACGCACGAGGGTTTGATATTCATATATAAGTTACTTGGTGCGTGGTTATATATCTAATGAGCGCGATAAAATCAAGATAACACAAAGTGTTCCTAACTTACAGTCTTGTTACCCATTTTGACTTAGGAATCGCTGTCCTTATCTGATGCTGTGCCCCCCTATGTGCTTCGTAAAATCGAAACCAGCACTTAGTTTCCGTTCTATACTTACTGGCAGTTTTTCCGCAACGGTTCCCCCGAAACCTCCAGGCGAGTTGTCTTCCAATACGGCAGGTAGGTGTCACCGCATGCTCTGAGGGTCTCTACCTTGCACCCTTCCTTCAGCTGAATCGGTTCCGCCCAGCAAAGGCCTGAGTATAGGAAATGAGGAAAACTTACACCATAGGTATTGAATACTCCCCGAAGTTCATATCCCATAAACGAACGGGAGAGTGTAAGAGACAATGTACCTAAGTCAGAACTTGCAACACTTGCGAATATTGATTTTGAACGAAAGTGCTGGTTCTCGCCAGATTTCAATAATTTTTTCAACCATTCCTGCTTTCCCAGTGTAATCTTGTAGAAGAGTCAGGGCTTACTCTTGACTGTGCATGATAACTTCCTCTAAATAAAAAGATTGGTGAGAATGTTAGCGTAAAAGTGGTGCTTTTGACACTGCAGAAGTTACAGCGGCTTCTAAAAACAGTCCCTCCCCTCAAACCGCACGCCTGTGTTGACTCCATCAAAGATTAAACGTGGTTTCTGCCATGTGGACCAGGGGTTGTTTACTCTATATAGTATACTCATGTGTTAAGAGGTATATCAGTCAACAGGGCACTGCCCTAATGAAATGCTGTGAATACCATTACTATGTTCACAAACTAATCCAGGGCCACATTAAAATTCACTGCGATGATTGTGGGTGTTACACTTTGTTTTATCAATGAAGTAATGAAAAAGCACCCTTCACAAATGACTATCAGAAGCGCATTGCATAGCAAGAGCTGGCATAACATGTATCAGCGCCCCTTAGTTGGCTTTACTACCTGAACATGAAGTGTCCTTCATTCATTACGCCAACCATCTATGAAACTTTCGTCTGACGTTGCCATGATGTTGAGCAATCTTGGTGTCACGTTCGGGTATTTTTCTTATGCCTGCGCAAGTCTACGCATTGATGAAATTTGCTACTGACGCTCAGTTGGAAGTCTACGTTCTGTCTCTCTCTTTCTGTGTGTGTGTGTGTGTGTGTGTGTGTGCGTGCGTGCGTGCGTGTGTGTGTGTATGTGTGTGTGTGAGTGTGTGTGTGTGTGTGCGTGTGCGCGTGTGCGCGTGCGTGTGTGTGTGTGTGTGTGTGTGTGTGTGTGTGTGTGTTTGCTCGGCTGTTTTTTTTTTCCTAAAGAGGTGTACCCACTCAAGTGTGTAACCAACTGGTCCAGTCTTCAAAACTTGTGTACTTACGTTCGGAGCAAAGACTTACTAAGAAGGTTGGACTTAAATTGAGAACAACGCAGCCACCAATAGAAAGCGAAATATAGGTGTAACGAAATGCGAAAAAAAAAGAGAGAGCAGGGTGGGTCACAGAACTAAGGGACATTAAAACATTTTAGTCAAAATCGGAAAGTAAAAGAGGCATGGGCAGGGTATGTAGCGCGTAAGCAAAAGAACGGGTACTCATTAAAGGTAACAGACTGAATTCCAAGAAAAGGCAAATGCACCAAAAGTGAGTCATAAAGTTATGTGGGCAGAAGTTATTAAGAATGCGGGTATAACCTGGCCGCAAAACGCATGAAACCGGGTTGACCGGCGGAACAGTACGCAATGACCATAGTTAGGATCGTAGTGGTTACCTACGAAAACGCGTGGCAGGGCGAGTCGGTGATACAGAAGGAGACAGCGCCCGTCCTGTAATGTAGGCTACTTCTCTGCGTTGTCCTCTTCAAAATGTAACGCTACAACAAATCAGGTAAACATGGAGCTTCTCCTTCTGCTGTCACTGCTGCTGATGATGATTGTGATTATGATGATGATGCAGTCAAAAAGGTCTGCGCGCCTGACGCAATGCGTCCATCTTGGACCTAATGACACAGTTAACGAGATATACGCGCCAATTAACGCCAATGCGTCGTCGTTGGTCGGCAAGGCCACAGCAATGGATGGGTTTCGCACAGAATGACAAAGTTAACGAGGTGTGTGCGCCAACAAGTCTGCGTGATATTAGGCATCATGACACAGTCCATGAGCTCAACGAACCAAATGCTATACATTCATCTCGCACACAGTGACACAGTCAACTAATTCTGCTAGTGAAACCAAACGCAATGCGCCAATCTTACATATTATGAAATGGTCAAGGAGGTCAGCGCACCAAATGTAGTACGTTCATTTTGCACGCAGCCAACGAGGTCGGAACGCCGAAAGCTGTGCGTCTTTCTTGGACACAATGACAGAGTAAATAAAACGTGCGCCCATGCAAACAGTCGCATATTCATGCCAACAGTGGCATATTCATGCAAACAGTGGTATATTCGACAGGTATATGTGTGCCAAGATAAGTGCGTTATTATTGTACACAAAGATGTAGTCAACAGGGTCTGCGCGCCCAAAGCAATGCGTTGATCTTGTTAAAAATGATGCTTTCGATTAGGTCTCCAAGCCAACAGCAATGCGTCGATCTTGCACCCATTGGCACAGTACAGTAGTGTGTGCCAAACACAGTAAGTCAAACACAATGCACCGACCTTGGAATGATACAGTAACCAAGGTTAGCGCACCAAAAGGTATGTGTCATTCTTTCACATGACCACCCTATGATTTAGGTGGGTGCGCCAAAAAAAGCTCGCCGCTGTTTGACGCATTGACGCAATTAACGAGGAGTGTGCGGCACAGCAATGCGTGAATTTCGGGCATGGCATACTTGATCGGGTTTACATGTGAACAGTAATTCACCGATCTTGCAAGCAAATGACGCAGGCTTAAGGTCTGCACACCAAAAACAGGGCGTTGAGCTTCGAAAAACTGACGCATTCAATGAGGTCTCCGCGTCAATAGCAATGCGTCATATCGCACACTATGGCACACTGAAATAGCTCTGCGTGCGAAGCGCAATGCTTTGATATTGAACGTGATGCCACAGTCAACGAGATCAACGCACCGAAAGCATCCGCCCATCATGTAGACGATAAGACAGTGATTTAGGTGGATGAGCCAAAAGCAGTGCATCAGTTTTAGACACAATGGCACAGTCAACGAAGCATTAATGCCAACAGGAATACATAGACCTTGCATACAGTGACACAACCAGTTATACACAACATACCACTGCACGTGAATCGTAGCCAACCAAGGGTATGTACTGAATTTACGGCTTACCTAGCAACGATGTCGCTACCAGCACTAAAGGGAGGGCAGCGTTCTTCACGAACATCTTCGCAGTTCTTACCAACACCCAGGCGCAGGCAGTTTTCCTCGATAGACTTCACAGCCGCCGAGTTAAGCATTCGCTGCAATGACGGACACGCAGAAACGAGGAAAGGCTCATTGCCGCGTGCAAGAAAAAGATTGTTACGCAACGTCTATTCCGTTCACGCACGCAATCTACGATCTGAAGCGGTGGGTGAAAGCAAGGATGCATTTTGTTTTCATCCAAGGCAGCATGTCCTCTACCCGGTGAAGGAAAACTGCCAGATTTCGTAATCACCTTGTGAAAGCATATCGGCATATACTTTATATTCCTTCTGTGCTTGGCGCTTGATTAGGGGCCGTAAGAGTGCTGTTTGATCCTTTATTCACGACTGCCGTCTACGCGGTATGTACGAAGGAACGGGAATGGATCAAGGGCGCATTTATCATAACGAGCCCAACGAGGCCAAGGAAGGCCCCTTACGCACCCGGTGCTCTGCCATTCGAGCAGCGGCGGCGGTCATTGCCCTGTCCGTCCGACTGTGCATTGTTGTTATATTTGAGGGGTTGTCAGCCAGCGCCGACAGTAGCCATGGCGGCGAGTGTGTAAACGTCGTTTTTGCCAGTTTCTGCATGCAAATGCTACTTACCTTCTTGCTTTTTTTCTTTCCTATATATGAAGGGGCGGAGCGGTGAGCCAAACGGGTCAGCTGCGTGGGGACCACTGTATTACAAGAAAAAGATCGTTTTTTTCCTGGCGTTTCACGTCCGATCATCATTCAGTCGCTGTGCATTAGCCACTTGTCTTTTCGCAGCCAATACAAGAAAGTGAGTAAAAAAGTTTCGTAGATACTATTCAATATACAAGATCATGTCATGCCACGCCGCGGTGGTCTAGTGGCTAAGGTACTCGGCTGCTGACCCGCAGGTCGCGGGATCGAATCCCGGCTGCGGCGGCTGCACTTCCGATGGAGGCGGAAATGGTGTAGGCCCGTGTGCTAGGATTTGGGCGCACGTTAAAGAACCCCGGGTGGTCGAAATTTCCGGAGACCTGAACTACAGCATCTCTCATATTCATATGGTGGTTTTGGGACGTTAAACCCCACGTATCAATCAAGATCTTGTCATGCGAAGGAATAGGTGGGTAAAGGCATGTACCACCTATACATGTAAAAGGTATAGCAGCTTAAAAGAAACACTACTATTGAATATCAAGTACATGCTAACAAAAATGATTAAGTATACAATTCCAGAAAAAAAAATGCGCACGATTTTTCTAGAAACAGTGTCAAGCACAAAAGAGGAGCTAAACAAATGAAATAATAAGATGATATAATCTTGCGTGGTAATACCAACAATGTTGTCTAGACGAAAAGGTGCATGTATTTTTTGTTTAGTCAGAAATGCCACGTACAGGAAAAGCGTATGAGGGCCGTGTATTCCATTCGCGATTGGTCTGAAGAAAGTAGGAGCATTTGAAAGGGCTAGTAAGAGCAAGGTATGGTGTCAGATCACGATTAAGATTATGTCTCGTTATGCCTGGATTACCACCATAACCTGGTGAGTCGTGGGAGTTAATATGTAGGGTTTATTGCGCAGTCATAAAAGTCAATAGCAAACACTGCAACCACTCTTGATGTTGCCGCCATATGGCTAAACAGTTTTTTTTCGCAAACTGCCTCAAGTAGTGCCGCAGTTTTGTGGTGGAAAAGAAGAGAGTTATGCAATAAAAAAGTTGAAAGAGACAAAATGGGTCATAAAAAGTAGTACTTGCGTGCCGTCGCAAGAATTATAAATGCAAAGCATTTCTTAGCGAACTTCGGTGACTTTGAGCGTATCTATCTATCTATCTATCTATGTATCTATCTAGCCGCTTACGTTAAGGTACTCTCCTGGTCACCCCATTTACTTGGCGTGAACCAAAATTAGCATGAGACGGTAAGATGGTTTGACAAATACGACGCGCTTAACAAGATATGAATAATGTCACAATCCCGTCACGTACGTCGTCAAACACTTCCCGCCAGACAGTGGCACATATGCACGGGCTGGTATGTGCCACTGGAATGCGGGTATGTGCCACAGAATATAAACGCTTAGCGTCTACCCAGGAACGACGAGAACACACATAGGCAATTAAAAAGCGCGAGTGTTAAGAAACACCCGACGTTGGTAGCGTTGACCCGACGAGTCCCAGTTGGAATCGAACCCGAGCATTCTTGGTGCCAATGAAACATTTTACCACAGAGCTACGCCAGGTCTCGGAACTACTTTTTAAATACACGCTAATCTTCGTAAAACCTTAATAGTGGTTGTAGTGCTGCCTACTTACTTTTATAAACATTACATATGTACTATTTTGATACAGCAGTCTGGCCGGGTTAACGTCAATTGTGGTTAGGTGCCATGCGCAGAAGTCGACTTATGAAGCAGTGTGCAGGGCCAGAATTTTCGCGAGCATCACCGCTCCATATCAGCCCCTGGTACTAATGCGCATGTTCCAGTTGACGTAGTTGTGCAAGTGCAAACGACTGGTTATATGTAGGCCCGTATGCTCAGCTTTGGGTGCACGTCAAAGAACCCCAGGTAGTCGAACTTTCCGGAGCTCTCCACTACGGCGTCATTATTAATCATATGGTCGTTTTGGGACGTTAAAACCCACACATAAATCAAGCAACTGGTTATATTAACATGTGCAACTCTTCAACTTATGCCTGGGCGTGCAAAACTTGCACATATATTTAGCGTCATTTCATGGCGTGTCGCTCAATAAAAAATTGCAACATAGTCACCTTTCCTCCGCATGCTTCGCATAACGTGGATTCCCAAATACGTGGGATCTGCCGAATTTTTTTAAACTGCCTAGCGCACATGTTCTTGCCGTGTCTTGCGTCACGCGACACGTCATACACAAGCGGACAGGGCTGGGAAGACACCTTCGCAAGTCGTGCACTGAATATCTAAATTACCGTCCGTCCAGAGAGTTCGTGAAAGAGCGGAGAGGCATGACCTCCTGATTCCGACATGGGAGCAGCCGGAGGCTAGTCGATGAACTCAGCGGGTCTTTCCTGGCTATAGTCCATCAGTCCCTCATGAAAATTCTTCGTCTGTCTGTCTGCCCGGAAAGGACCGCTTCCTCCAGCTTCCCCTTCGTGATCCTTTGTTTCGCGAGTCCATAAGGCAGGCTTGGCAAGTTTTCTTCTTCATTATAATCGTTGTTGCCATTTCAAGCACCTCTGAATTATGATGAGCTTACATTGACAATGAGTCCTGACGGGCTTTGATGTTTCGCTGCTGACTATGCATGAGAGCATGCACTGTCTTCACATCCACGGCGTCTTCGTTTCGACGGGGACACAATGCAAAAATTTTTGTCGGCTGCGATGGCGTATAGCGTTACTCGGCTACTGACTACAAGGTCACGGGTTAGATTTATTCGGTCTCGTATCAGTGGGAGTGAAACGCTAGATGCTCGTGTACTGTGTGATTCTGTTAAACGTTATAAGGAACACTAGGCGCTCCAAATTTTTGTAGCTTTTCACTGTGGCATTCCTTATGCTCATATATTCGTTTTGAAAAGTAAACCTCGAGATATGTATAATATAATATTATTATTGTTATTATTTAAATAGAAACGTTTCCGTCAATGTATACAGGGTGTCTCATCACTTTTGTGCGAAGTATACTATTCATCTTTGGTACTCTAAAAGTAAGTGCCCCCCCCCCCAAAAAAAAAAACTATCGGAATGCTACCTTATAGAATAAATGGAATAAGCGCAAATTGCTGAACAATTGTGGGAACTTATTTAATGAAAAACTGTTCGGGGGCTTTACTTTACGGGTGAATAAAGCAATATTTCTCACCAACCCATCTTATAAGACTGGCAGTTGACTTGGCACGAACGAAATATTGTGCCGGTTCACGACAAGTGCTACAACTTTGGCATTGAAGGTCTGTTAACGATGAAAAGGTTAAATAAGCGATGATTGTTAATATCTAGCTCGGCACGTTAAAAAAATAACCTCACGTGCTGCGACCGGCTCAGACAGTGCTGAACAGTCTGGGGCGCGTCGTACATATGTTTGTTTTTATATTACTTGGGATATTTTATGTTAAAATCCCAAATTTATGTCCACGTAACTAAACTCCAAACGGTTTAATTCAGGACAAAAGTTGTGAAAACGGCACGCCTCACTGTATTATGCTAATTTTTGCTTGTGAAATTTTAAAACTTACTGAGTATGTTTGCCGAGTGCTGCCATATTTTCTCCGCTTCTTTTCTGTTTGCTCATTTTTGTAACCTTCTCGTAGCAATGATTGTGTATTGTTATGTCATGATTTTATTTCTAGCATATCTCGAAACATGAATGTTCTTTCGTCATCAACGTTTTCTTGTTTATTCAGTAATAAGCAGCGTTGTTTGCTTGAACAGAGTTAAGAACAGAAGTGCGAAAACATGAAAAATAAAATGATCTAGATAAAACGGATGCTACCACTGCTGAATAATTCAATCTGGCAGGGCCTTTACGGTTTTTGAATACTTGCACTCACCACTTAAAAAAAAAACGTTAAACAAGGAAGATGTTTTGTCGTTTCGGCGCACAGGATTCATGATTGCGTAACGGTGCCTAAGTATTGTGCTCAGAAAAAGACGAAACACTTTTCTGTTTCTTTTTCACTTTTCTTTCGGCTAGCAGTGAAAAACTTTGCGTATCACTGTTCATTCTTCGGAAATCGGGTTTTCAGGAAACCCCACAAACTATGACAGTCTCATGAGGACTAAAATGTAAAAAAAGATCAGCGAACGCAGTCGAGTTGCATACATAACTAATGAATCCGGTTTTGGTGGGCATTATTATGGAGTCGCAACGACTCCAAGGTCTTATAGCGTCGCGCCGCAGTGGCGTTTTCGGTACCTGCTAGAGCAAAAAGGTTGGAAATCGGGCTAGTTGCCATAGATTCATTGTGAAATATTGGCAGCACAACCTAACAAGGCACAGAAAGAGAACACATACAAGCATAGAGTGAAACAGGGATTGGCCTGGCCGTCGTGGTCTAATAGCTATTGTACTCGATTGCTAAGCCGAAGGTCGTGGGATAAAATCCCGGTGGCAAAATGCAGTGGCAAAATGCAGGCAGAAATGTTCGGGGCCTTTGTTCCTAGATTTAGGTGCACGTGAAAGAACCCTAGGTGGTCAAACTTTGTGAACCCGTCAACTATCACAGGGGGGGGGGGGGGGGATGGGGGTCTCACGCTTTCTTTAGGCTGCATCACGGGCGGCAGAGCCCCGAACTGGCGCTGCCCCAGAATATTTTTTAGACCTTGGCTAAAACTCTCATCCACCGCCCAAAGGAGTACTGGCCATTATATCTTGCAGCTATTTCACAAGAGAATATTCGTGTCCATTCTTTTTCCTTTCAAGATTTTAAAACTTCAGATCATGAAGCAGTGGGAAGTGGGAAGTCTGGTGCCATGGTCACATTGAGAACGCAGTCACTAGATGGCAATGGTTGCGGATGTTGCGCAGAATAAGTATACGGAATGTGCACGTATACGCATCAAGAGTATCAAAGTTTCTTTACGTAACAGACATTTGTTTATTATCTTCCTAATACTTTCGGTACGGTAGACGACTGACTTTCGGTAGACGAATGACTAGTTGATATTGTTGCGCGTTGAGACCAAGCCGTGAAACATCTGTATGGCGTGGCATTTGCGTCATGCACTCATTGTCATAGTATTTTACAATATCAGACACGCTCTCTGGGCTGACGTTAGCTGCCTAAGTTTAGCATACTAGGCAGTGACAGATCATTCCGTTAGAGAACGGTAGAGAAACCAAGGAGCTGACGAGCAGAAAATTCGATGTTTCCATTCGTGCCAGTGTTTACGATAATCTCAGCTGGTATATAAACTGCATCGCATGCAGTTCCAACTTTTTTTTTTCTGCGACACTTAAATTGAAGTGGCCCCGCCGCAGTGGTCTAGTGGCTAAGGTACTCGGCTACTGACCCGCAGGTCGCGGGTTCCGATCCCGGCTGCGGCGGCTGCATTTCCGATGGAGGCGGAAATGTTGTAGGCCCGTGTGCTCAGATTTGGGTGCACGTTAAAGAACCCCAGGTGGTCGAAACTTCCGGAGCCCTCCACTACGGCGTCTCTCATAATCATATGGTGGTTTTGGGACGTTGAACCCCACATATCAATCAATACTTTCGGTAACTGTTTCTGGTTCTCTCTCTCGTTATTTATAAAAGGTGGTGCGATTGTCGCAATGAAGAAGTTCGCTGACAAAGTATAGCCCCAAAGACAGCTTTTTGACAAGCGTCTGGATTACGACCCCCAATGAACAATTGAAATCTTTTGTCCAAAGCAGTTTGGTAGATCTTCTAGAAAGCGAAAAGGTGTCTGACAATGTGATTCATTCTCTTATTCCCCTAACACCTCTTCCCGGTCGTTTTTGTCTATTACCTAAAATAAAGATGATAAAAAACCCCAGCCATTTTACTTTTTCGGGTATAGGTACTGTCTCAGAAAACTTGACCAGCTATGTTGATTTTCTGATTAGTAGTAGCCACGCCTCTTCCATCTTACGTAAGAGATACTACCGACTTTGTTTCTGGCATAATCTATCTCACTATTCCTCAAGGTTTTCTTTTGGTCACATCAGACGTACTGTCCTTATACGCCAACAATCCGCAAGTAGATGGAATCACGGCAGTCGCCAGGTCCTACGAAGTAGCGTCATTGGATAGACTTATTATCGACAGCTACACATTAGCAACATTGTTCATGCATATTTTAGAGCTAAATAATTTATAATTTGAAGGGCAACGCTATGTCCAAGTTAGTGGACTGTCAATGGGTACCCGGGTTGGATTCACTTGTTCCAGTATATTTGGCCAGCTAGAAAGTAAATTTTCACGAACGCACGCACTGAAACCTTTTTATTATACTTGTTTCATCGATGAAACTTTTTTTGGCCGCACGGTGACCAGTAGTTGCTTTCCCTGATATCTGGCTTCAATCTGCCCACCAATCAATATCATTTTCTGGTATCTATTCCGCATCTAAGATTGGTTTTCTTGATGTCAGCTTTTCGGTTGTAAATGATAAGCTATTCGACGCCCTCAGCAGGAAGCCTACAAACTGGTATCAGTATTTGCGCTTTGATTTGCAATATTGGTGGGCGCTGCGAATGGAGTTGGCCGTTTGGTGCCGTTTGAGGTATCGTCAGGGTGGACAAACAGACAAATGTACGCAGACAGACAGACAGACAGACAGACAGACAGACAGACAGACAGACAGACAGACAGACAGACAGACAGACAGACAGACAGACCAAGATTCTTCCGTCGAAGGTCCCCAAGACTGTCGTCTTTAAAAAGATGGAAAGAGACTATATACATAAACGACAGTCCGCAAAGTGTCCGTTTGGGAAGTCCAGGTTGTCAAGGCGTATAAGCCATCGGGAAGCAGTGGGTCTCCGGTGAGTGACACTGTGAGAAACGCAGTGGACGGAGATTAAAGCACCGGGTCGCTGCGGTCATAGACGCGTGTGTCCCACGACGACTCGGTGGTAGAATTTGAGAATGAATCTGGCAGTTTGAGTGGACGCAGATGACAAGGGTGCCCCCATCTAGAGCTGTGAAAAGGCGCTGGAGAACCCGCGTCGGTGATGTGGGCGAAGCGGTCTGATGGATCAAAGCGGAGCCATGATAACCGAGGACTGAAATGTAACGGTAGTGACTGAGTCTCCAACAGCGCACTTAGCGCCGACAAGGCAGTCGACAAAAAGCAGTTGGCTGGCTGTGATGGTGTAGACGCAACTGTCGACGCAACACCGACCTACGCGATACAGTGCGGTTGCCGTGCCGGCGCGGGTGACCGAGTCGACGGACGTGAAAACGCCGTGCTCGAAGAAGCTACTAACCTGCTGTCTGAAATTACACTGCAACGTCACTTTTTACAGCATATGAAACTTGACTCATTACGATACGTACTTGGATATCATGAAAAGTGGATGCACACAAATGGGGCCCAAAACAATTTCACGCTCCCATAACAGCCACCCTTCAGGTTCATTTGAGCAATATGACGAGACGCCCTTGACTTAGTGCGTACATTTCTATGAAAGAGATTATGTAGGATAATTATAGAATAAGATATCAATAATAAGATTCATAGGATAATCATACCCTGCTCTTTACCAACACGTTTTCCGGAACAACGAAGCATGGTGTTTTCCAATAGGGGGTGTGGTCGGCATTGCAGGCTTGCAGTGTCTCCACCAAGCCACTATCCGTAAGTTTGTGGAAAACGTGCTTGTTTTGGGCAACGAAAACAGAAAGAAGTGGCATAATCTCGTTTTCCTCCAACCCAGCTCTGTTCGAGCGGGAAGGAAAAGATCCAACATCAGACAAGGAAATGACAGGCAACAGGAGGGGCGTTAACAATGACCGCTCATCATTTTACGTGTAATTACCTTCTATCCTTCCTTCAGGCTCAAACTGAAGTCTGCTAAAACACGATCGTAAGACACGAACTTGTATGATAAAGGCTACGACGAGGTGGTGTTCGCAATGTACGGAGGAATGAATTTCGTGTGTCCTCTCTCCCTCTCCACAGTGCGTGGGTGCTGGGGCTTTTGTCAGGCAGTTATTCTGCCTTATCCGTACCGTTCTTTGACATGTAACATGTTGAAAATAAGCATTATGAATATTAATATTATTATATTGTTATTACTGTTATTAATATAATTATCATTACATCATGCACGAATTCGCCCAATCTGAATTACTGGTCAAAGGTGCGACGTTCTTTAGCTTACATCAGCCATGAGCATCTAGGGGTGAGGGTGCTCTGAAGCTGTTCCCAGATCGCAAGATTGAATTGCCATAGTGATGGCAGCATTTTCGAGAGAAGCTAAATATTCTGGAATCCCGATTTGTTTTTTAGATGTGTGTGCACAGACAAGAAGCCCAGACGGAGCCCTTCACCACGACATCTGTCTTATTTCGGAGCCTTCCACTACAGCACCTCTATTATCCTTATTGTGGTTTTTAAGTCGTTGAATCCCAATAATCGTCAATAATATTTTGCGGCACTGTACCACTGAAACATTGATATGTGGGGTTTTACGTCCCAAAACCACCATATGATTATGAGAGACGCCGTAGTGGAGGGCACCGGAAATTTCAACCACCTGGGGTTCTTTAACGTGCACGCAAATCTGAGTACACGGGCCTACAACATTTCCGCCTCCATCGGAAATGCAGCCGCCGCAGCCGGGATTCGAACCCGTGACCTGCGGGTCAGCAGCGGAGTACCTCAGCCACTAGACTACCGCGGCGGGGCTGTACCTCTGAAATAGTACGTTACGTATAGTGTCATTGCGTGTTATCACCGCTGGATGCCAGATCCTTTTCATGTTCGTGAAATTCTCTATGCGTACCTGCAGAAACATTATGAAATGATTACAGCAGCCAATGTACAGCCATCAGCACCTTTAACTTGAACGCTCCGACGCATGGCCTCGGCTCGCTTGGACTGAGGTCCACGCCACCACCAAGCGTTGAAAATGATATGCTTTCTGAAGTTAAGGATAGATGTAGCGCGCGTCGGTTTCACTACTAAATTTGTTTCCAGTCTGCTTGACCGGCGGGTCGAATGCAATTACTTCGCATCCCGTTTTCGCCTCGTTTCGCTCGTGCCTACGTTATCGCGCGCACTCATGGCGTTCGTTGTCTTATCTCGACAATCAACTTTTGCGTGTGGCTTACGCACCTTTCGTGTTTGAACGAACGCCATGGGCTCATGATAACGTAGCCACGAGCAAAACGCGGCCTAAATGGGACGCGAAGTGAATGCATCGACCCGCCCGTCAGGCAGACTGGAAACACAAATTTATTAGTGAAACCGACGCGCGCTACATCTGTCCTTAACTGTGACAAGCATGTCATTTTCAACGCTTGGTGACGTTGACCTCAATCCAAGTGAGCCGAGGCAACGCGCCGGAGCGTTCAAGTTAAAGGTGCTGACGGCTGTACATCTTGCGGACCAAAACAGCTACGTCACGACACAACTATTGGTATACGGCAGTACTTACCGTGTCTGACGAAACACTGCTGATACATCCAAAGAGCACCCGGAAAGTTCCCAACCATAAGACTCACGCTGCCACACACTGTAGGAAAAAAATGTAACAGTGGCACTTACCATCTACAGGCTTCTGGGTGCTCGTTGAGTCCCGTATGTGGGCGTCAACTTGCCCGTGCACCTTGTTTGATACAAATGAAGTTGCAGACAGCAGGTCTATTCTAATGCGGATCACGTGGTGGTTTGAATCTCTCTACACAACCATTCTTTGTACGGTCTGAATCTCAACACTGCCCGAAGTGAAACAGCTTTTCTAATGAATAGTAAGTCATTCTACGAGTATTGTTAACAATGCAAGGAAAAGCCACACCTAAATGTCATTGGAACCGTTGTTGGAACCTTCGTTGAGAGACACGTACTACTGAGGTAATGCCGCTGAATAAGCTTTACTGATGGAAGAAATTTATGACGAAGCAACTTAAGCATGTGAGCTCAATTTTTTTCACCATTCCTTTTCGTTCACTTAAGTTCTACTGTGTTTAGACGTTGAAAATCAAGGTATTTCTGGTGCTAAGGCTATTGACATGTTCGCTTAATGTACAACAGATTCCCTTAATGAGAAGACTTACAGTGAAATTTCCCAGTGTAATGCGATAAACAGCTGCTTTCAGAACGTAGATTGCTTCAAACAGTCACGGGTAAGGTATACAAAGTCATGGTGTGGACGTGTCTATAGGTGGTTTTACCATCACTAACGCATATCTAGATGCACATCATCAGTTAACGCTCTATTATGTACGGGTACATTTGCCTGAGCTCACGGGAAAAGAAAATCGAATGTTGCCCAGACTAGTCATGAAAGGCAAGCTACACGTATGTGGGTCAATTAGTATACCTTCACAAGCCGTACTGAAAGCCTTCGGCATACTAATATCTGTTATTGTGCCACTCGTCACTGCGCTTATTAGTTGATCTTGGTAACACTCCAAAGAATACATGCACAAAGACGCCAAATGAATAGGTATGGCGTAACAGTGGTCTCTAGGTCATCGTAGCTTAATTTGCAGAACATCGGACGTGCTGTCCGATCATTGTAGACTGAGTTTATGCCAACAGTAAGTTGCTCTTTTTTCGTCCACTTAAATTCTTTTCAATCATATCTAAAAGTTAAATATGAAGTAGCTAACATGAAACACGTGCTCTCGCTGTGCCCCGCGTTACGCATGGGGGAATTCATCACCCCGTCCAAATGGGAGGGTGCTATTACAAGCTCCGAACTGGAACAACAGTTATGGGCCGTCCAATGGGCCCGCGACGCAACAGAAAGACTTGGTCTTTCTGTTCCGACGTGGAAACGGCTCACAATGTGCTAGGGCGCGTTTCAAAGGACCAAATGAAGATCATCCATCCATCTCAAGTGACGTTTTCTTTTCAAGGTCTGTTGATACAACTAGGCTGTATCTTGATTAGAAATTGATTGATTGATATGTGGGCTTTAACGTCCCACAACGACCATATGTTTATGAGAGACGCCGTAGTGGAGGGCTCCGGAAATGACTACCACCTGGGGTTCTTTAACGTGCGCCCAAATCTGAGCACACGGGCCTATAACATATTCGCCTCCATCAGAATTGCAGCTGCTGCAGCCGCGATTTGATCGCGCGACCAGCGGGTCAGCAGCCGAGTACCTTAGCCACTAGACCACCGCGGCGGGGCTCTTAAATAGAAAGCAGCCATTCTATCCAACACCTTGTATCGGTCTTTCTGTGGATATTTCAAAAGATTTTTGCCATGATGAAAAAGAATACGAATTAGCGAGCGAGAAACAAAATTTTCGTAAATGCCAAAAAGGCCCATTTATACTTTACGGTTAGCCATTAAAAGAAAGCTGACCTGGTGAGAAATGCCGGTTTGGTGTTTCTCAACACGAGGAAAATACTTTATAGAGGTTGTAAGTGATTTTCAATATAAATTTATAGGGTATGGTTTTGTCAAGCAACAGCAATTGAGCAAGCGTGTCAAGAGGGAACGCAAGCTGAGACATTTGTTGAAAATTGCACCGTAGTCATCAGAAAAATGTAGTGTGCTGCTTTCGTATTTGTTTAATCGACTTGCCCAAAACTGGCATACAAGCAGGTAAAGTTGGAATATGGCTGCGCGAAAGATAGTAGCAATGAAATATTACCACAGCCAACGAAGAACGTCATTGCCAATATGCCAATATTTTATGGCAGGCTTGTGCACGATTAGAGTTGCTGACGGGAATGTTGGTGTGCGTGATAGTTTCACTGAGAAGTAGAGACTACAAGAGAAGGTAACTAATGGCACATGTGCGTTCGAGTGGCGTCCATTGCACTTAGAAAGGTGAACTTATTTCCCATGGTAAATTTTATGCACCCTCAAAAGCTCCCAGTGCAGTGTTGTGTTATTGGAACGTATTTATTGTGAGCGTGGGCATCCTAAGAGCGTGGGTATTTACGAGAATAAGCGAATAAATGAATGATAGCCAGCCATATCTCATGTCCAATAAATTGTCTTGTCATCTGTGTTTCCGAGCATTCTAAGATGGGCCACATTAGGAACATCAAGTTCACAAAGATCAACCGAACGTCAGAAGAGGCGTGATTTCAACAGCAGCATGCCTCGGCAACATCTCCGAAAGTTTTTTTTATGTTTTTCTTTTGCATGCAGCCGAGAACCGACTAAGGTGTAGCAGAATCGTTGACGGCAGTGTAAAAGAGAGCTCACTTCTGATACTGACGAAAAGACGACAGTATACTAAAAGTGACAAGTCGGTGGCCAAACAAGAATTTAAAGCAAATTAAATCTTGATTTCACCATCACTTGGCTACTGACCGAGTTACCTAGCGCCAGCGCTGTCCAGCTTTCAACACGCCTTGCCACGGTCAAAGTGTGTATTACTCGTCTAACAAACAAACAAAAAACAAAGAAGCTAACGAGCAAAGAGCTTTCGAAGCGGGTTCTTCCTCTTGTAGGTGCGTCGAAGCACTTACAACTATTCGTTACATTGCAGTCTTACTGTAGCACTGACAGTACACAGTGACTGCCTGGGCAATGTCATTTGCTGCTGACCTTGCCCAGGCGTACTAAGAACGTAACTATTTCTTTGAACGCAAAATAGCTCCTGGGCCAATGCCTTATAATGAATGTATGTGCGTAGCTAAAAAAAACGAAGGAGAAATGTACTGTAAGACGCAGCACGTGTGCTCGTAACCTTACCTTGGCCGAAGGCATGCTAGCCTTCTTTCACACCAGCAGTAAATATCGACGGGTTAATCGACTGCAAGGAGGTTAGTTCTGAATAAGCGCTTTATGCCCTTTCTGTGAACAGTAACTTGTATAACTAGCCTGCGGAGACCAGGTACGATATCCTTTTGCAAGGAAGCCTTGTAACCGTACAGCACGCAAAATACTGTGGAAATATTTGACAGATTTCAGTCACAACAAACGCATTTTAATTCTTCGCACAGAATACAAAAAAAAACTTTCTAACTTTTGCTAAGCTTCTTATTACACGTCCGGACATTTTTTTCTATTTTTTTCATTGACGCGATATGTAGGAAAAAGCCGGTGCTTTCGTAAAGGTGTCGGCTATACTGCTTCGCACTTACCAGACAAAACAAAAACCTTCGTTAATAAAAGTATATAGCACTACTGCTACAACTCGTATGAAATTTTCAGCGTGAAAACATTTTTTTGCACTTTTTTGGCATGATATATTCCAAAATACGTCGTTTGGGCACAAATACATTAGAAACACTGTTTCTTCTTTCTTTTCAGTGCACTCGCTACAGAATGTTCGGAGAGGAACCGGTACGTAGACGTAGCTGGCAACGCTTGGAAGATAATTTTTGTGTTCACAAGTAAACAGAAATAGATACATCTCTTCAATAAAGACTTGTATATTTTAAACAATGTCATTGCGAGGCGAGCGAGGCAGCAGCGATGAGGCGACTGACGAAGCTTGGGCATGGTTGCTGGGACGCACGCACTTAACAGAACCGATCGGGTAAGGTCCAAGATGCGTTACCTGCACCTCGAGTGGACGGGCCACGTTCAGCGCCCACACAATAAGCACGTCCAAGCATCCACGTGGAACTTGAACTCTGCTTTTGATCTCCCTGGTGCTGCTGTAAATACTTTCAGCTAGTACGAAGAGCTAATACAGTATACAGCATGGTGTGACATCATATCGCATGAAGTCCGTTAGTGAGCAAGACAGCCGAAGCGCGCCTGAAGCAGGTGAGTAGAGTGGCGTCAAACAAGTGTGAAGGCACCTGAAGGGCGCGTTTAGAAAACTTAAGTTAGCATGCCAGCCCATAAATCACTACGCCATGAAGAATTATATCAGTGTTTTTTGACGCCGCCCTACTTTTAGAGTTCTTCTGTATTTAGATGTAATAATATGTCAACAGGTCTCAATAGATGCCCGACAAAAGCAGTTTTGAGAGGACGTTTAGGGTAAGTTTTAGAGCTATACATTTACACGTGATAATCAAATGTGGAAGCATATTTTCACGCGTGAGGTTTAGTACGACCAGAACGTCAGAAGTTACCGCGGCGACTCTTTGTTGTTTTATACTTCGATTCTAAGTCATTTTTAAGAATAAAGCGCACCAAAAAAATTTTCACTGTTGAAAGATAGTGCAGCCATTGATGCGGCTCTATGAATTGGTAGCGATTGATGCCAGAAACGTTGATTTTAGTGAAGGCGGAGCAACGCTTCTGTGCAACAATACTTGAAGTGCGAACGCTTAACAACACAGGGCTCGAGCATTTCAGTCTCGTCCAATGAGCCTTTCAACCAAGCTTCTGTTGTGAGTTTGAAGCGGCTTGCTAAATAGTGCGGATCCGAGCCCCGTTGAGTTCTGCTAAGCATAGTTTGCGCATGAGTCTCGGAGTCTAGTTCCCACAAGTCCTTCATCACATGTACATGCCGACAAATAGATTTGCACGGAGATTACACGAAACCGTCATAAGTACCCGTCCCTGTAGCTGAATGATTGTGGCACTGTGCTCCTCAAGCCATACTTGCGTGTTCTATTTTCGTCAGAGGTAATTGTATTTCAAAGGAAGGCAGCAATAAAAGGCGCGTTTTCACATCAACGTGTGTCTGTAAGGTAAACGAACGTACGTGGTGCTACACAATACCCAGTCCCAAATTACGATTCACGTTAGATTCGTATTATGGCTTTGGCTCAAGAAACGCTACATTGCCATACTATTTCTATTCGAAGTTTACTGGAACAGCATTGACGTACTTATCAAATACAAAAGGGTTGTCGTCACTTCTCAAAGTGCTCACTTTTATATTTTGTTTCTAAAAGGAAGCGCAAAGAAGAAGGATTGCACCAAGGTGCAAGCACTCTTTGAGTATCATAATTGATACAATAGTTTCACTGAGTAATTAGCTATTTCACATCGTAATACACTTTGGCGCTTATAATGAACACTCACACATTTCACAAAAAGAAAGGCCAGAAGGAGTGACAAGTGAATAGGAAGTTCAATGGCGTAGCTATTCGAGTGATTTTATGATAGCATGTATGCTGGTACAGCTTCGCTTTACTGAGAGAAATTTATTAACAATAGCGCTTCGGCACCTTGAAAACATGGCCTGAGACTATTGAAGTGCGTTAGCATCGCTTTATTCGCGTATGCTGTTTCATTTCACAATGCTGGAGTAATAGTGAGAGTAATCTTTAACCACGTACGAGACGAGACCTGTGTTCAACGAGGCCCACATTTTAAGTGCTTTGGGCACTGAAGCACACCCACCGTAGGAGAGAACGACGGGATATAGAGCCACTTGCAACTGGTCGTGTTATGTTTTTTCGTATGTATTAAGCGCTTGCAAACACAAACTTGGTCAACAAACTCTTCTAACGAAGAACGTCCGTATAGTATATTGGCAAAAAGCTGCTCAGTAATGCGGCACCTATCTCTCTCTCTTTCCGCCTCCTATTTGCGAACCCTATAGTGCAGGGTTGCATACCGAGTGCTGACATCTGATTAACCTCTCTGCCTTCTTTTTTTCTCTTCCCTATCTTTGTTAGGTCTGACCAGCAGGGGGAGGGGGGGCGGCAAATGCGTCTTTTTTTCAAAAGCGCGGTTTGACAGGAGCGAGCTCTCGGAAGGCGAAGGCCAAGGCGCCGAGGCGATCGTTCGAGTGCAGAAAACGTGGTGACAGGCGACACTTGTCGCTTGCCGCAACAGTTCAAAAGGGAAAGCCATGGCTTGTTTTCAACGAGGTGACCTCCGGCGAGCGCAGTGCCAAGAAGGGACGTGAAAGCGTCCAGTGCGTTGGCACCGTTATATCCCAAATGTAGTCGGCAAAGCAGCTTTCACGCATGAAGTGTTCGTCGAGGAGGACTCCGTCGTCGAGGAGGACTGATGCCTGAGAAGGAGCATCTGACAACGTAGACAGCCAAGCGGTGCAGGCCGTGGACGAAGTTGAGTACTACGACGAAGAAGAAGGCATGACCCGAGACAGCCAATGCGGCGTGATGGAGTGCGCGGACGCCGACGATGCAAATGTCGTGCAAAACGTGGATGGTGCCGTTGCTCAGGACGAGATTTGAGGAGAATGTTAATATTTCATATTTATTACTAAAGGCCTTTTTTCTGGTATCTCCAAGCGACAATGAGCTTTTCGCATCAAGGACTTAAATTATATCATTTAACTAACTGCCTAAGTCAGCTAATTAAACGTTAATTAGCTTATTTTCTTAACTACAGTTTCAAATAATGTCTTAAACCCTATTAAGATACCTTCGCTTGCTCTGTCTGTTCCGGTTAACGACTGCTTTATCTGGGACCTATGTGGAACACGATTAAGAGTGTAGTAACGGTAGGACGAACGTCGGTGCCGCGGTTGATTGCACTGATTAGCTAATAGAAGGTGACACGTCTCTACAACGGCAAAATATATTGCTTTAATGTGACATCCCTCCGACGCCAGCGCCCTCAAATATTTTTAGGAAAACCATTTGCGCATCAGCACCAAAGCGTAAGCCTCTAGCAGATCACGCTGTACTACAAATTAGGCGTGTATACATCTGACTGACAAGAGTGGTGCGGTCGTTTTGAACATCGGGACCAAATACGCAGCTTTTGCCTTGAGTTAACCGTACCGCTGAACATTGCTTAAAAATTCATTCACTTACTAAGTGACGCTTTAGTGAAGGCAACTGGAACAGCTACTTACCAGCACAGGTGAGTGATGGCGTCCTTCCGGGGTGTCTTGTAAACAGCGTTGTAAATGCTTTCACGTACATCGTTGAAGCAGCCGTGAATTTTCGCGCCAACGGAATTCAAGCAGCCAATGGATTTATGGTATGCTTGGTAAGTGGCGTAAACAAAGAAATCAGCGAGACTCACTCGCTAGATTTCGTGCCGACCGGTTGTGCCCCCGCGATCTCCGACGACAGCGAAGCTCTGGCCGACTGGCTTGCCCTACGCCATCTTCTGTCGCCGACAAGAGCTCTCTCCGAGCGGTGCCCCATCCTCGAACTCTTGCGACCGTGTGCATATTTCCCATCTCCTCCTTACTTTCGTCGTTTTTCATCATTCGCTGTCCCTGCGCCTGGCTTTCTCCTTCCTCTCTCTCTCTACTTCTTCGCCTTTTAATCCTACCTTTTAATCTCTCCTTTACCCCCATCCCTCGTGAGCTACTGTTGAGGTGTCCTCCCCCTGAGAGACAGTTACGGGGCTCAGTTTTTTCTTCTTTTTATTTAAAAATCACTCACACTAACAAAGAACTCAGCAAATTACACTAGACAAATATTACGCGTCTCCATTGCGTGGATAGGCAACGAAAACGTGGACGATAACGAAGTTGCACCTAACGTACACAGGCGACCCTCCAATGGTGCCTTGGAGTTCTACAATTAATTGCTAGAAATTTTTATTTAGTACACACTGCACCTACTTGGTATGTGTTGAACGAATGAATAAAACATTTATTGCAAAAATCGGAATTGCATACTGCAATTAGTTCTAGAGAAGACCGGGCGAGTCCCTATTACGAGATTCATTTCTTTTGTACACTGTTTGCGCTATCATATATTTACATAACTGGCGGCCACGTCCACCAGAAGCACTTCTTGGCATGAGTAAAAAAAAACTAAACTCCTTCAAATTAGATAATAAATATACAGGTTTTAATTCAACCACTTGTTCGATTAGCTATGCTCTTTCTAGCATTGAAGAGGTAACGTTTTCATGTAGGAACACCAAGCTGTGAATACTAAAATGGAACCGACATACATGTACAAAAATACCAGCCGCAAGGACAGCATCTCAGGAAATGAGATGCCCTAAACTGTGCGGCTTATCATTTCTAAGAATGTCAGCATTTCTAAAACTGCCAAAATTATCTATGAAATGAAAACAAAATAACTTATTGAGCACCACTCTGCAGCGCAGCACTCATTGCCGACTTTTAAAAGTAATTTACATGCTTTGATTTCACTCGGATAGAAAATGATGCAGCGCTGTAGCACTCTTCAGTAGCTCCAAAAGATGGAGTTACAGTAACAGCGTACATGGCAACAGTGTAGTTTTCCATTCTTACGCAATTATCATGATCCTGCCTATATTAGTGGTGTGATAAATTGTATATATTTGTGAAGCATTAAAAGGCTTAAGGAAAATTTTCTTTGCAATTCGAAAATTTACTTTGCTCCCCGAGCCAACCATCGTGCGTAACCATGAAAGCCAATGTAAAAAAAAGTTTTCTGAAAGCAATTTTTCTCGTTACGTCTTCTACAAAAAGAACAACACAAATGAAATCGCAAGTAAAGCGGAGCTAAGGCCTCTCGTGGTCAAAACTTCGAAATTGACGAGTTACGAGCCGTACTTCGAGCTTGTGATATCGTCATATCATCGCCTTTAAAGACTTGTCAGTGGAGTATTCAGAAAAAACGAGCATCTAGAATCATCACCTATTGAATACGGGAGACTCTGCATCTAGCAAAGCCATCTTGTAGCAGTAAATAGTCTCAATATACAGTCCATGAAGACGTATTTACAGATCTTAGAATGCAAGACATGTTATTGTAAAGCAACTGAAAAATTTCGTTTAGACGTCACGTCCATTCTGGCTGTGATTACTCTTAGGAGATGTAAAAAATCTACGTATGATGCTTCGTGTGTTCCACTCAGTCAGTGTGAGACTGCCCAAGCATCATACGTAGATTTTTAGGTAGATTACAAGGCAGTGAAAGCCCTGCTGTGTTTCCTAAGAAAGACAGGCTTGTGTGAACGCCTCTGACACGCGGTAAAGTTCTACACGCTGCAGTGAAATTACTGTCAGTCTCTCCCCCACCCCCTTTGTTCCCTCTCGCCCTTCCCCCAGTGTAGGGACCTCCCTGCCTTCTCCCTTTTTGCTGCTTCCTTACTACGTATGATGCATGTAGCTTTTGTATTACAGCCTAATGAAACATTAGGGTCAACCACTAAAGTGACACAGCTACCACAATTTGTTGAAAAGAAAGGTAGTGTGCACACAAGAACCTTCGGTTACAAAACACGCCGTATGTTACTTTTCCGATCACGGTGGCCAAACACAGGATGGTAAATACGTTAGAGTGAAAAACAAAATATATTCACGCGAGCTGCGATTTCAAGGATATGACGCAAAGCGTGCGCACTGAATATTTTGCCAAAAAAGGTAAAGAAATTTTTGTAGCCGATCGACCTAAATGGGTCTGCTTTTGGTGTATAGAAAAATGAGAGTCAATAATTTGTCTACGCTTTTCTTTTTAACGACTTTATGAATGCGATGGCCATGTTGATATCAAGAACTGCCGCTTTTTATCCACAGAAAAAAGACGCTCAATGAAATTTCTTTTTTCTAACCATCAAAACTAGCTCTCACATAAATATAATAATAAAAATGAAGTAAATGTAGTTGTGTACTTTATAATTGAGGCAAGGAAAATATTAGAATGAGCATTCAGGCCGGAGATATGAAGGAAGTGTCACTTGGGTAGAAAAAGCGAGTAGCTGCAGTTATGGAAAGAAAGAAGTGAATATTTCTGTAGTTTGTGTAACGCAGTACAGTAAAACACACAGCTTTACAGAGAATGCGAGTGCGTGGCGAAGTGTCTAACCGAGGCATCTGGTGCTGCGCGATCTACCATCGACTAAAGTGGAACGCTGGGAACGAGTCTCGTTATTCACAGGTATGTCAATCTTATACTACCACGCCGAACACTGTTACTTAGTTGTTTTTCACGCAAAACAGTGATTTGTGGCATAAGCATCACACCTTTAGTTTAATAGCAGAACGAAAAATATGGCGGTGTGTTTCGAACAGTGTGCTGTTGGGTGAATATCGCTTTGTGAGGATTGCGGCCGATAAATTGCCCTGACAGACATCTCTCGAGACAGAAGAACGCAGGCGCTGATGTTTCCCAAGAGGACTATGCATGGAAAAGTGAAAGCTACAAAATAGTCGTGCTTGTAAAAATATACAGGCCTTTGATAAACGAATAAATGTGTCTTAGGCACTGTAGATCTCCGCTTACGCAGCTGAAATATCTCACAAAAACTCTCATGGTATACGCACTCGGGTGGTTCATAAACTTTTGTGGTCGACTTTACATAGCGTTCATTCAGTGCCAAAGGGAACTAGTGGGTTAGAAGTGCCGGAGTAGACACTTCGCTCATTGCACGATGGCGTTATGCGTACGTGATAGCACAAAATAATTCTGTTATCCATGACAGCTTACCTTCGTTCTGCTTAGGGCCCATGAAACAGATTTCAACTATGCTCTCCTCGCAGGTTTGCAGAGGTGACAGCGCTGCAACTCTAGACACACTTTCCAGGCAATCGCCTGAGAAGCTTTTAGTGCACGCTATCTATTTCTTAAAGGTCCTGAAACAAAACGTTCATCATGGGTTGCATTCTCGTTATGCAAGAAGGCTAAATTCCGATATGCTTCTTTAGGTCAAATAAGCTCAAACAAGGAAGAAGAGACAAGAAGAGAGCAGAATGGATCAGGGAGCAAACCGGAGCTAAGGATATCATGGTTGAAATCAAGAAGAGGAAATGGACATGGGCTGGGCATGTAGCGCGTCGACAGGATAACCGCTGATCATTAAAGGTTAGGGTGAGACAGAAAGTTAGATGGGCAGATGAGATTGAGAAGTTTGTGGGTATAAAATGGCAGCAGCAAGCACAGGACTGAGTTGACCGAGTTAACGAACGCGGCTGAAGAGGTGAAACGAGCCGACTGTTTTCCGTCGCAAATTCGATGACATCATCCCAAGAGGGAATCCTGACGCTGTCTGCAACTACAGCAGAGAGGCAACGAGCCGCCCGTCTTCGAGTACCATAAACGAAAGTTGCAGCGCGCGGGAGAGGGGGGGGGGGTCGTCACTCGATCAACAACTGTAAACTTTGATCGTATTGGCACGTTAGCATGTGCTGACGCGCACGCCATCTCGGCAACAATCCGCAAACAGCTCGTATTTCCTTCTATGTGCTGTTGTCCCCTCCCAACGCGAACATATATACTCTGCGAAAACTACAGCTTTCCCTGGAGCATCTGCAATGTATAACACCAGCGTTTTATTTCGATACGTGAGATAGTATTTAACAGAGTTGTCAGCTTTACTTCGCATACCATTACTAATTGTTGCTGTCGCATTCCCTGCTGTGACCTTGAGGGGATATTGTGATTCTTTAATAGAATCCTGTTCAAGAGCCCGTGTGTGTGGTAATTACGTTGTCCCCGTCGGTGTCATTAATAGTGAGTGAAAACATCCGTGTTGTTCACTGGCGAAAAATTGCGAACGATGCAACAAACAAAAACCAGAATTAACAAAAGCTGGTGGTTTGAGCTGAAGAAAACCCCAAGAATACTGCGTGGCCTTAAGGTGTTGCACCACAAAGCCAAGTATGCGCTCCAAACTGCTTTTTATTTTTCTTCTATGAAGTGCAAGGGTTCTCATAAGTGCGATGAGCTTATTTCACGATACTTAAGAATGACGTATTCGTATTGTAATTAAGCCATTTGTTAATTAACAACCAAAATATTTAGTAAATGGCTCCTAGTGTGACGAATCAAAAGGCTATCATCATTATTAACAGGAACACTAAAATTACGCACCATACGTGATACGCATCAATAATAATACTATAATATTCACAATAATAATAATAATAATAAACAAAGCCACCCTATTGCATTCATGCGTGCTTCTCTTTCAGGTGATGTGACATAATCACGAGAGCTGAAATAAACCTCTTCATGCTGGCTTCACAAAACATAAAGCTGTATGAATAAAATTTGTGAAGAGAGAAATGAAACAAAAACATTCATCTCTTTGTAAATGTTATGGTTACTTTGTTGTACCCCGATAAAATAAAATTACCCCTGCCCAAATCGAATACTACGAGAAATTACTTGCATTGCTTTTTGAACGGCACTCCAGAAGTCGCCAGGTGTGGTCCCTTTTCAAAGGGAAAGTAGTCGTTGCCGCAAGCTAGCAAGTGTCTCTTATTTGCAGCCATTCTTCAACTAGCACTCACAAGTGCTTATTACGGGATAAAAGAAGACAGCCTTCGGGCAAGCACTTAAAAAATATATTACTACTACAAAGCTTCCTAACCCTGACTCACTTATAACAGTAAAAAAAAAAAACCGTAGGAATCGTTGCGGACACACTAACTCTAATGAATGCTCATAGAAGATAAAAACTACTGCCTCTCTATCTTCAAGTTTATTCACATTGTTATTGCGAAACGAAGTATAAAGCGCTCTAAATGACACGTAAGTCATTTCTTATCAAGCTAAAATATCAGCGTCCCTATTTACTTTTGTCAAACCAGGTTTAACAGCAAGGTGCATCGATAACCGTGGTTCTCATGAGCGTTGCAACCAGTACGAGAAAGCGGCACTCGACCAGCGTTGTTGTAACCGTACTGTTTCGTAAGCAACGTACAATTCAACACTGATCTCTTCACATACTCACAAATTTAGTGCTGAGAAAAGCTTGACATCAAAATAATATCTAGCCCTCACTATAAGCAAAAAAAAAAAACTGTGTAACTCCTTTCCAGTAGTCCTGACTTGTCACACTTATGGCTTTTCAAAAAGAGGCACGCTAACTCTCTTGTGGGTCATGACTATCAAAAGAGAGTATCATGACTCTACCAACGGCACTGCTGTTCCCCTTTAAAGATACTCATATAGGTGGCAAGTTCCGAAAGGTGTGAAAAAGTTAACGTACTCTTTATTTTTTTCTAAAGTGCAGTTCGAAAATATTACCCATTTCAAAAGCATGAAAGTAAGTTGTCCACCAGGACTTTCATAAAGCCACATTTTGCAACAAGTAAGAAAGTGAACACCCTTCGCGAATTATGCCTTGGTTTAAAGGTTACGTACAGCGCATCAGCAAATTTAGGATCCAGAAAACAACGTGAAAGAGCGGTGACTGCGTAGTGTGGATAAGTAAAGTTGGAGCCCTAAATAACTCATTACGCATTCACCGTGCGCATCACTTCGTAAAAAAATATTGGGTGACCCAAAAGTTTCGTTTTATCGTAGTTAATGGCGTCAAGTCATGCAGTTGATGAAGTTTTGGTTGACTTTTGTAGATTATCGAATCAAACAAAAATGTGCCATTTGACAGATTATAGTTATATATTTGACTCTCGCGTGTACAAATCTTTTTAGAGAGTCGCGTTTACTGCCCCGCCACGGTAGCCTAGTGGCTAAGGTACTCGGCTACTGACCCGCAGGTCGCGGGTTCGCATCCTGGCTGCGGCGCCTGCATTTCCGATGGAGGCGGAAATGTTGTAGGCCCGTGTGCTCAGATTTGGGTGCACGTTAAAGAACCCCAGGTGGTCGAAATTTCTGGAGCCCTCCACTACGGCGTCTCTGATAATCATATGTTGGTCTTGGGACGTTAAACCCCACATAACAATCAGAGTTGCGTTTACTGTCTTTAGAAGAGTCGTCGGATGCACGACTCTTCAAAAAAAAAAAAAAATTGGTGTTCCTCATCAGAGACATACATTCCACGACACTGCTTAAGAGTGTCAATGTGACTTTCTAAAGAGTGTTACACATGGGAGAGTCACATGTGTAAAAAAAAAAGTCATACGACGCCTTTTTTATTGTCTCGGAATGTACGTTAACACTTGGTTGTTCACTTCCATTATATCACGGGGCCCTTTACTATGAATTGGGTTATTTTAGCGGCACGTTCATGTGCACGGACCCTGAATCAACTCTGGCAACTTGCCATCATGATGTTTGAGTAGATTGGGAGACCCTGCTATTTGAATAAATCCACTCAAATATTTTTACAATTACTCTAAAGTTGACCACCACACACCTTAAGTAAACTTTCTCCCACATGATAACTGCGTAATAGAACTCTAATTTTGAACCATTACTTGTATTCAGAGGAGTTTCGGGGTTTCCTGGTGCCACAAGAAATGTCAATGTACGTTTGACACGAAAGAACAAAAAGTCATAAACTAAAGGACGTGAGTCCGCTAAAACCTCGACACTAACCCCCGTATTCACAAACGCTCCTCGACTCGACTTTGACCCTTCACTTGACAGTGTTGAGCGCTACACCACAGCTCGGCTCAAAATGACGCTGCGCTACTTGAGAATCGCAGCAGATTATTGCTGATATGCAGTGACTTGCCGTGCCTAGAGATGGCGCTTCCATCGGCTTTCTCAAGTGAAGGTGAAGCGTTGAGTGAAGGGACGTTCCAGAATATGGGAATAAGTCAAGCAAAACTTTCGAGGAACGTCTTTCTCAAGTGGGGAGGAAGGTGCACGGGGTGCGTGTTCACTTCGTCTTTGTTTTGCGCATGATAAGTTAGCCTCATGGATGGCTTTCACATTGCTACTTCGGCAAAAGTCTGAGGCCTACGTACTGCCAGTCAAGGTGTCTTCAGCAAATATATAGCAACGCTGTCAGTTTAAACAGCGAAGCCGTTCTAGCTTGGCGTGAAATGTTTGTCGTGACCCAAAACTATTACCATCATGATGGGTATGCGCCACCATGTTTGGCCGAATGCCATTTCTCACCACTGGTTCACGAAAAAAGAAGGGAACACGTGGGCGGCGAGCATGAAATAAGACCAGGAGATAAAAGTTACCCGCAATTAGAAAAGCTTACAGTGAATTGTCGGAACTAACCCAGTAAGATAGACTGCGGCGACACATTTCAGATTCACTCAAGAATCTGTACGGGGTTCTTTAGTGGTGCGTAGAACAGGAGAACATTAGGCGACTTGAAAGCCAATGGCGGCTGCGAGAATATTCTCAAGCGATGGAACTGCTTACAGGAACGATGACGTGGTTGTAAATCTATGAGAACAGCGAGCTCTCGGATTCAGTCAGCGCGAGTGTTCGTCTATGCAGTTAGGAAATTCATACAGCATGGGTTACAATCTGGGCTTCAACACGAGCCTCTTTGTGCTAAGAAGCAACGTACTAACAACTGGCCCCAAAACGTGTCACGAAACGTAGGGATTATTTTTAAACGCGAAGCATTCCTATGCGTACTGCAAGCAATATTGGCGTCTATCTGCGATTCTATATATCTAGCCACTGACGTCTGGGTGCTCTTGCGATCACCCCCTTAGCTTGGCATGAACCAAAATGAGATTGGGAGAATAAGATGGTTTGACGAATAGGACGCGCTGGTCGAGACACGAATGAATTCACAATCCGGTCGCGTCCGTCATCAAACACTTTTCGCCCAAGAGTGGCACATTCCTGCGGGTGGGTATGTGCCACTGATGTGCTCGTATGAGTCACACGTGACTGACACTTAATATCTAGCCGGGAAAGACGACAACACACATGGGCGATTTTAACGCGTCAGCGTTAGGAAAAACGTGAGTCACATCAACGGCGTTGACCCAACGAATGCCAAGAATAAACGTAAGGGTACCAGCATGATTCGAACGCAAGCATTTAGCGTGTAAATAAAGCCTTCAACTACAGAGTCACTATAGGTCTCGGAACTGCTGTTCAAATAAACACTAATGTTCTTGAAACGTCAGTTGTGGTTGCAGTGCTGGCTATGTGATTTTATCAAGCTTCTATATGTACTGTTCTGTTAGAGCCGTCACGTCGGATTCATGTTAGGTGCCATGCGCTCAAGTTGATTTATGTAGCGGTGTGCAGGACTACCATCCTCGCGAGCAGCAGCGCTTCATATAAGCTTATCGCTTCTAGTGTTACCAATACTCAAGTTGTTGTTGGCATCTGCACAAGTGCAAACAACTGGTTATATAAACTTGTGCAACTCTTTAACATATGTCTGGCTGAATACACATATTCAGCGTCAATTCACAACGTGTCGCTCAATAAAAAAGTTAAAACACAGCCACTTTCCCTCCGCATGCTTCGCATTACGTCGGTTCTCGAGGTGCGTCAGATCTGCCGAATTTTGTATTTTTGCATTTAAAGGTATTGACTTAGGTGACCGAGCAACTTAGAGGAAGGCCAGGAACAACCTGGCATAACTTAGCTTAAGCCAAGCAATAACCCAAAAGCAATCGTATAGGACTTGGGAATCGTCCAATTCTTTATTTTTCGCGTCCGGCGCGACTTTGGGCAAGCATGGTGATCTTCTATTATAATATATCTGCTGTCATGGCATAGCAGCTATGGCGTTGCATCGCTGCGCTGGGACACGCCCGTTTGATTCTAGGCTACGACGGTTGAATATCAATAGGGCAGAAATGCAAAAGAACATGTGTAGTTCTATAAAGGGCGCAATAAAGAACTGAAAGTCACTATTGCACTTTCACAATCCTCAAAGGTGTCGTATTTGATAATGACATCGCAGTTTCAGCATATAAAATGGCATGAATGCCACTGTTTCAAAAGAGCATTGTGCGTGGGTACTTTATGCGCTGTTTGTCCTCACGTTATTCATTGGGTGCACGAACTAATTGAATGCAAGACTATTCACATCATGCAAGGCGCTTAAAAGTTCATAATGTCGGCCTGTCAATTGTACCTATTTCTCTGGCCAGCGAGAAATACTCTCGAACATTCTTAGGCGATAATGTAATAATTGGTCGGCTCTAACGACCCAAAACTACTATACCGCTATGAAAGACCCAGTTAAGATTGGGCCACCTATTTCTGTCTTGCTCACCGTGAGAGCACTTCCGACGTGTGGGCGACTCCCCAGCACAAGGTGCGGTGAACAAAGGCTCACGGGGTTCGACGACAAAGACGCGTCCCAAGGAGAACGGCTTAGTCTGCGTCTGGGCAGCCTCTTTTCATTAACTTCCCTTTTTGTCGGGCGCCGTCTACCGACTGGCCATCCTTCGCGTGCCTCAAACATTACTGAGTCTTTGGTAATAGGCTCCGAAATCGTCGGCGACGAGGGGCTGCTAAACGTGCGCCTATATATAAGCAAACGGGCTTCTAGCCTTTCTGCCTCCACCGAGATGTTTTCAAGGTGTTTTGCAGAGTAAGATGGTGGCTTTTAAAATGAAGTTCCTTTCATTGACACCCATGTGTTGCTGAAAAGCCAATCGTATCGCTATTTTAAGAAGGGGCACCACTGCGCTTTACAATAACGAATAGCATTTATTGTTATAGGTGCTTTGAAATACTTAAGGGATGACAAGTGCAAAAAAGTATTACCTGTCATGAACGCTATGACAAGCGCAAGTCCAATGTCAGCGAGTGCGTTCAACATCCTCGCAGCCTCTTGTTACACGCAGTGCAGAACGAAAGTCAGTTGCGCTTAAACACTGGAAGGTCGCCTCAATGAAAGCTCATCAGCATTAATGGAAACAAAGAAGCCAAGAGCACTCAGTTAACAGGAGAGCCTTTCGTAGTAACAACTTCTTACCATAAGCGGGCGACCTTGATTTCAACGCCAATTGGTTAACCGCATCGCTGTTACGCCACAATGCTGTTTCTTTACCAAGCACTGCCCTTGAGAAATTGTGTCATTAGAGGAAAATGGGATATTACGACATCAAGACTATTGGCAGGTTTGTCACATTCGTGCCTCACAGCAGGAGCAGCTTTATAAACGCAGCGTTACGCAAAGAGGCCAAGGTCTACGCACACGCAATGTGTTTGAAAAAGATAGGAGACGATAAGCCATTGCGCCTTTTTTTCGTTTTGCATATTTATTTTTATTTATTTATTTTAAGATACTGCCAATCGCTCAGAGGAATTATTACAGGGGTGGGAGGTAATTCATACATGAATGTACAGAGGTAATGGGAACAGCAAATTATTCGCGCTCTAAAAAATAGACATTCACACGTAGAAACCAAATTCACAGTCTAAATTTACACACAGTAAGCTATTACATCAAGCATACCACATCAACAGCAAAATAACAATAGAATAACAATAAACAGAGTGACATATGTGTCTGCGTCAAACAGCTTCCTCCACGAGTTGAGAGAATATTTCTAGCGTAGGCTGAGTAACAATAACTTCATCTTTGGCATTCTAGTCTCTTACGGCTCGTGTAAAAAAAAAAAGAGAAGCGCAATACATTCTTCATTGGACGAAATTCTAATGTGACTCTGTGCTTGTGTCACGTTTCTGTGGCAGAGCCGTACGTAACAAATGACCTGGGGTTGATCTTAAAACTATTTTGTAACAACAAATACAGGAATATTAATCAGTGCACTCTCGCTTGTTTAGACAAATTAGTGAGGCCAGCCAGCCGAAGAAGTTCTTTTGGGCAATCACTACGCCTGTAACGATTGAAAATAAAGTAGACAGTTTTCCTTTGTAGCCGCTCAAGCTCAGTGATGTTTTGTTTCGAGTGTGAAAACCGCGCAATACTGGCGTATTCTATTATCGGTTGGATGAGACTGGTGTAGGCAAGAGAACGTGTTTCGAAGGTTGATCCGGCAAGCGATCGTTTGAGGAAGAACAATTGATTAATTTCTTTTTCAAAAATTTGCTGCACATGCGCATTCCAGTTTAGCTCGCTGCTTATCGTGACAACCGAATATTCGTACTGCGTATTTAAAATGCAGCGCATTTTTTTTTAGAATGCAACACATACAGTATATGGTTAGCTTTGTAACATTGCTCGCACATTTGAAAGAAACTGTTTTACTGTTGGGAATAGGCTCTTGCAATTAGTGTTTTTCACCTAGGTGCGATGTCCTGCTGCAGGATGCTACACACCACCCGGAAAATCTCAGCGCGTGGATGAATGTGCCGATTTCTCACGCAATTCGGTCGCACTTGCCGAAGCCCCAGAATTTTTTGACGGAATGCTGGAGGCTGTTTCATTTGCGAGCGTATTCATGCGTATTGAGCTACCTTCGTTTTCAGTCGCACATCACAACAGGCTTGTCTTTGTTCTCATTTATATGCTTCAGTGTAAAGTGCTTTCAGTTATACCAGAATACATCAAAAGCGCGAACAATGTAAGCAGATGCGTAGGTTTGCGTGTTGTCTTACGAATTCTTAGTAGGCTCTTCGCTGGTTTACAAAAAGAAACATTATGGAGGATTGGACACATCACGACTTTGCTTGCAAGATGAATTCTAGCATAGTTTGATACAGGTAATTTTACACACACAGACGTTCGTTTCCCAGTGGAACATTTGAGGTTTACGCTATCAATTACGCTATCGTGGTCTGCTCTTAAAGGCAAAGCTCGGGCGTCTTCCTCAGTTTTTCTTCTGAACTCCGTAATGGCAAAGACCACAGACTAGCGTCTCATTAACCTCTGCCATCTGACTTTTCTCGGTTTGCTCGTACGGGGACGTGTAATGTAGCAATAGTAACGCCGCGGCTTAGGATATACAGTTGAAGCTCGATTAAATGAATTTATGCGGACACGGAGGTAATTTCGTTCAATAAGAGCTCCGTAAAATCGCGAAAAGTATTTTTTTATTCTTTGAAATCTCGAGGAGAAAAACACCCAGAACCTGCTCAGGCATTTTTTTGTCGGTAATCTATGCCAGCAAGTCTGAAATGCCCGCGAGGGTGACCCGAGGTCGACCCAGAGATTGCGAACGCCATTCCCGGGTGCACGATTCAGCTAAGGCAAAGGGAACTAGAGGTGGGTAGAGGGCGTACTCGCCGACCGGCGCTATGCATTGCGGTGACGCCGCGAATCTCACAAAAAAAGCACCTCCATGGTGCGGTGCCACCGTCACCCTAAATACGTTCCTGTCCTCAAGTTTTGTGATCCCCCCGTTACACTACGCTCAGCGAAAACCTTGGCTGCGATGTTCGAGAAGCTTCGAGGCTTGAGTAGATTGTTTTGTTAAGATTACGCCTACTTCAGCAACGTCACAGATTATTCGGGAACCTACGTCGCCGCCATCGATAGCGCTAGAATATTCCATGGCAATGGTATGAATGCCGACACGCTTTGGTGCTTGTCAGTTGATCGACGGGCCACGATCTGCTCGCCGCTATCAGCGCAGGACTGCAACTGTAATCCTACTTACCGTTTACTGGGCACAGATTCACCCAAATAAACAGTTTGTTGTTCGAATCGCAGTGTGCTTCATTTGAACACGTCACGACCCCGCGACATCTGGTGGAGGTGCTGGGCACATGGCTTGATGGGGGCGTCCAGTACATGGAAGAAACGTGCGAGTTTTGTTCCTTTGAGCGCCAGTCGCGCCTCGCATCGCCAGTCTACTAGATATTCCAGTGAACAGAGATGTGACGTGAGGACCCTCTCACATGGTTAAAATGCCACCGCGGTGGCAAAACCACTGTTTTGCACCAGGCTCAGAGCCGCATTACGTGCGGGGAAGGACAGCACGAAGCCATCTTTTTTCAACGGCCGAAGGATGCAGCCCTGAGGAAGAAATGGGAAAAGAATTTGCATCGAGCTGATAAAGCTCTGGACGACACTTCTGCCATGTGGGAACTTCAATTTGAGCCGAGGTATGTACTAAGGGACTACATGCATATATTCGAAGGAAAGGAAGTACGTACACAGCGTGGTAATCCTTCTTGCGAAAAGGCGCCACGCCTACCATCCTGCTTAACTTGACGTCATATACTTAAATCCCTGACTTGGCGTCGTCCTCTCTACCTTGGCGCCAAGTAAGAAACTGTGATCAATGTCTGACAAAAAAAGGATGATGCACTTGAGCCCAGAACTTACGAGGAGTGGCCTCCTGTTTCATATCTGTGAATTTTTACATTCCCAGAATAGAAATATTCAGGGCAGAATTAGCGAAATTACAGAGCCAAGGTACTAGAGATCTGCAAAAAGAATGAGGACCTGCATGTTTTTAAAAGCTCCGGTATGTATAGCCTTAGGGGCTCGTAGTAAACTGTCCCTAGTTTGTGTCAAGGTTCGCATCGGTGGTATTTTCTCGCAAACTCGTAGATGGTTTGTTTGAAGAAAGCGGTGCCTTTAAAAAAATGCAAATAAACATGGTTACAATTGATAGCCGCACATTGCAAGCTTTTAAATGTTCGCTATCACTATACTTATCACACACAAGTGCGATTTATGTGCATCTGAAATTGGCGCATAATCCCTTGCATGTACCGGCTTCTGCGTGCAGTGTAAAGACGCGCTGCACGAGTAGTGATGGCAGAGTTTTAAAACAGAACGCTTGCTGCAGCTTTACTCGAACGTGTGCTTGTAGTACCGTGCGGCGGATGCGCCGCACGGAGAACACAGGGCACGGCGCTGAAGCGCCGGCTCACACGAGGTATGCAGCAGCCGGTAGCCGAGGGGGAACTCGTTTATGCACACAAGCATGCTAATAAATACATATGTACAATGCCTCTGGGGGCCAAAGAAGTTCCGAAACCGAAACTCCGATACCACATCGTCATCCCCCTGAATTGAAGAACACTCGGGATCCTACCAGCTAACACATTGCCTAATGATAATGAAAAAGTATACGGCATGCATACAAAAAATAGAACAGTATATCAGGCAAAGACAAATATACAATAGAGTGAAAATGTACGGTATACACAGACAAGTAAGGAAGTGCACAATATAACGCGTACAGAAACGCACAAAAGACGCACAGAATAAATCGCACAGAAAATGCAGAAAGACATAGCACACGCTGCACAGCATACCAGCGAAAAGAAATGTACACTGTAGTCCTCTATGAAAGGCAACACGTGAACGCGTGTCCTGCGCTCTGCGGCGGCTGCCGACCGCACCATCAAACGACCGCAAAAGGACACACGACCGCTCTCAGCGTCATCTATTGCCGGAAAAAATATTACCTAGTTATGGCCGGTAGGCAAGCACTGCTTGATTGCACACCCTATCTGCTCACGCCAGCAGTGCGTAGTCCATTGCCAACATATCAAACGTACTTTGTTCGCAACCATGGCGCAAGCTGAAGTAATCGCCCGATATCGCTCGCCGCGCGAGCGATCAGAGAACGTAATTTAGCAGCGATTGCCTACCGGCCATAACTCGTTATCTTGCTTGGCCATTGATGACGCGAAAAGGGAACGTGCCTTCTTCACTTGTCGGTTGATGGTGCTGTAGGCAGCCGTGGCAGAGCATAGGCCACGCGTTCGCGTGTTACCTCTCGTAAAGAACGACAATGTACAACCCACACAAAGGCAAGGCACATGCCGCACACCACCCTATCATATTGTTACGGGGAAGATTTATTCACCGAGAGCTGGTCTTGCTAACGGCTTAGAGAGCGCCCAGTCAAGCAGGCCAACGGGAGAAGCTTCAGAGTCCAACCCACTACAACCACGTTGTCGTCTTCTTCATTTGGGTGCCAATTCAGCTGTGTCGGTGCGACAGTTCCATACACGTATCATCACCCCGGCCCGTAAGGCACCGTCTCGGTGCCTGTTAAATGAGCGAGTCGGCGTTGTAGGGCTTGAGACGAGAAACGTGGACCACTTCCGTTCTGGGAGCAGCAGCGGATGAGTTTGTGGTAGCGGCAATCTCGTAGGTCACAGGTGTGACCTGACGAATGACTCGGTAGGGCCCAGCGTATCGCGATAGTAGTTTCTCGCAGAGGCCAACACGTCGAGATGGGAGCCACAGGAGAACAAGAGATCCCGCAGAAAAAACGGCATCTCTATGTCGACGGTCATAAAGAGACTTCTGTGCTGTCTGCGACGACGATAACCGAGCACGCGCTACCGCACGTGCCGTGAGGGCACGGGTTATTGCATCCTGAGCGTACGATGTGGAGGATGGGTGGTCTGATGAAAGCAGTGTGTCGAAGGGCAGTAAGGGATGACGTCCATAGAGTAGATAAAAAGGGGAGTAGCCCGCTGTTTCATGACGCGACGAGTTATAGGCGAAGGTTACGAACGGAAGAGCTATGTCCCAATCAGTGTGGTCGGTAGATACGTACATGGAAAGCATGTCCGTCAATGTGCGGTTTAGTCGCTCCGTAAGGCCGTTAGTCTGAGGGTGGTAAGATGTGGTGAAGTTGTGACGGGTAGCACAAGATCGGAGTAGATCATCAACCACACGAGATAGAAAGTAGCGACCACGGTCTGTGAGCAGGTGGGTCGGAGCGCCGTGCTGGAGAATAATGTCGTACAGCAGGAAGTCGGCAACGTCGGTTGCGCAGCTGGTTGGTAGCGCTCGAGTGATTGCATACCGAGTGGCATAGTCTGTGGCCACTGCAATCCATTTATTTCCAGTTGTAGAGGTAGGAAAAGGGCCTAGCAAGTCCAACCCCACTCGATAAAATGGCTCGGCTGGAACTTCAATAGGTTGAAGTAGACCGGCAGGGGGAGTCGTAGGCTTCTTTCGGCGCTGGCAAAGGTCACAAGATGTGACGTAACGGCGAACAGAGCGGCACAGACCCTTCCAGAATACTCGCCGTCGAATGCGGTCGTAAGTTCTGGAGACTCCCAGATGTCCAGAAGTTGGAGCGTCGTGGAATTGTCGCAGAACATCCTTTCGCAGGTGATGCGGTACGACGAGTAAAAGTTCGGCGCCGTCGGGGTGTAAGTTGCGGCGGTACAAAACGTTGTCTTGAAGCAGGTATCTGCTAAGAGAAGGGTCAGCATAACGCGATTGAAGGCGGTCAATGATGGTGAGCAGCGATGGATCTTGGCGCTGTTCATCAGCCACGTTCAGAAAGTCAGTGATGGCTAAAACGCAGGCATCGGATTCCAAATCAGTGGCGCTAGGTGGATCAACAGGGTGCCGGGATAAGCAGTCAGCATCGCTGTGCAGCTTTCCAGATTTGTAAACAACGGAGAACGTGTACTCCTGTAATCGAAGTGCCCATCGGCCGAGTCTTCCTGTAGGATCCTTAAGCGTCGACAGCCAACAAAGCGCATGATGGTCCGTGATGACTGCGAACGGACGTCCGTATAAGTACGGACGGAATTTCGCAATAGCCCAAACGAGGGCTAAGCATTCCCGCTCAGTGATAGAATAATTTTGTTCCGCTTGCGACAAAAGACGGCTAGCGTAGGCTATCACACGGTTGGTGCCGTTCTGTATCTGATCGAGTATAGCACCAATGCCATGGCTGCTTGCATCGGTGCGAAGCTCTGTTCGAGCCGCTGGATCAAAATGAGCCAACACAGGTGGTGATGTGAGGGCGGTAATTAGCGACGCGAAGGAATGTTCTTGGTCGCTTCCCCAAGAAAATGCCACATTCTTTTTGAGGAGATCCGTGAGGGGCCTAGCAATATCCGCGAAATTGAAGACAAAGCGGCGGAAGTATGAGCAGAGCCCAATAAAACTGCGAACTTCTTGTGTGGAACGCGGAACCGGGAATTCTCGGACTGCACGGACTTTGTCAGGGTCGGGTTGAACACCAGTGGCGTCAACAAGGTGGCCGAGTAGTTTAATCTGCCGACGTCCAAATGAGCATTTCGATGAATTGAGTTGGAGACCAGCGCAACGAAAAACGTCAAGAATTGCCGAGAGACGAGACAGGTGGCTTTCGAAGGTGGGCGAGAAAACTATTACATCATCCAGATAGCAGAGGCAGGTCGACCATTTAAAACCGCGAAGAAGAGAGTCCATCATACGTTCAAAAGTAGCCGGGGCATCGCACAAACCAAAAGGCATGACCTTGAATTGGTAAAGGCCGTCGGGTGTGATGAATGCCGTCTTCTCGCGGTCGCGGTCGTCGACCGAAATTTGCCAGTATCCGGATCGAAGGTCAAGGGACGAGAAATAGTTGGCGCCGTAGAGGCAGTCGAGCGCATCATCGATTCGAGGTAAAGGATAAACGTCTTTCTTGGTGATCCGATTCAGGTGGCGATAGTCGACGCAAAAACGCCAGGTGTTGTCCTTCTTTTTAACTAAGACCACAGGGGAGGCCCAAGGACTCGATGACGGCTCAATGACGTCTTTACTGAGCATTTTCTCGACCTCCGTCTGTATTACTTGACGCTCAGCACGTGACACGCGATAAGGGCGTTTGTGAAGTGGACTGGCGTCGCCGGTGTCGATGCGGTGGGTTACGGCACTTGTGCGGCCCAGGGGACGGTCGTCAACGTCAAAGATATCCAGGTAAGAAAATAGAACACCCCGGAGCGCCGCAACTTGGGAAGGTAAGAGGTCACTGGATATCATTTTGTCGAGGAACGCCTTATTTTGCGACGTGATGACAGGTTTCGTCATGGTCTTAGTGTCAGGTGTAAAAGAACAAATTGAACATTCATCAAGGGTGGAAAGATCGGCTAAAGTCATACCTTGGGGAAGCACTTGGGTCGACGTAGAGAAGTTCAGAACTGGAAGTAGCACCGTGTTGTTAGCAACAACCACTACAGTATGTGGTAGTGCGATGTGGTGCGTAAGAGTCAAATCAATGAGGGGAGCTACCAGATAGTCTCCATCAGGAACGGACGGGAAGGGCGACAGAGGAATGTACATAGCAGCCTGGGGCGGTAGCCGTAGAGACTCCACGGATCGTAGCCGAGTGCGACTTGGAGGAGTGAAATCGGAGCACAAAGGCAATTCGAGCCGTAAGATACCGGTAGAACAATTGATGAGGGCGGAGTGGGCGGTTAAGAAGTCAATTCCAAGGATGACGTCGTGTGGGCAAGCATCGAGGACTGCGAAGAGAACGGAAGTGTGGTGGCCAGCAACAGTAACGCGGGCAGTGCACATACCAAGCACCGATGTTCGACTTCCGTTGGCAACTCGAACAGTAGAGAACATAGCTGGTGTGAGAACCTTTTTCAGGCGAGATCGAAGTGTAGAACTCATAACAGATACTTGGGCACCAGTGTCAATTAGAGCAGTAACGGCGTGGCCATCAACAAACACCCGAAGTAAATTGCGTCTTGAATTTGTAGCCGGTTGAGGGTTTTCGTTCCGAGTCGTCAACGCAGCGCCACCTCCAGGAGCTGCACTCGTCAGTTTCCCGGGGAATGGGCAGAATAAGCCGGTGACGGAGAGCGGCGGCGTTGAGGGGAGCGTGACGGCCGACCCTGAGGTGACGGCGAGCGGCTGGACCAGTTTCTCTGGGCGACGACGTCAGCGTAGGACGGTTCGGAGCGTAGAAATGAACGGCGAGCTGAAGGGTCCAGAATATGGTCATCCGGAAAACCGGGTTGCGAATAGTGTCCGCTGTCCTGACGGCGATCTACATTACGAAAGCTTGGCCGGAAATACGACCTGTTGCGGCAATGGCGGGAGATGTGCCCAACTCGAGAGCAAGAGAAGCAGATTGGTCGATCATCATGCGTGCGCCACTCAGATGGATTTCGGTAGCGGGGTGAAAACCGAGGAGTCGAAGCTGCCGCAGCGACAAGTGGAGCAGAGTGGTGGTCAGCGTTGTGGACGGGAGTGCTCATGGGCTGCGGCGTAAGTCTGGCGGGCTGGGGAACCTGGACGCCCAGGTTAGCAAACTCCTGACGTACGACGGCTTGAATAAGCGAGACTGTTGCCCAGTTGTCTTGCGCATGGGGCTGATAGGAAGCGGGTGCCATGGCTTCCAGCTCCTGGCGAACAATCCTTGCGATATTGGCAGGAGGGGCAAGTGAACGGGGTGCTGCAGAATCCTCGCAAGACGAAGTCGCAGCAGTGTTTGGTAGTCTCGCAATTTGTTGGGTGATTCGCCTGCTTTTAGCTTGCTCAAATCGCCGGCATTCAGATATGATGGAGTCGACAGTGGTGCAGTTCTTGCACATTAGTATGTTGAAAGCATCATCAGCAATGCCTTTCAACACGTTGCTGATCTTGTCGGCCTCGGACATGTTTTTGTCCGTCTTCCGGCACAGTGCCAGTACGTCTTGGATGTACGTGACGTACGACTCCGTCGATGATTGAACACGCGACGCGAGTTCCTGCCTGGCTGCCATCTGACGAGCAACTGACCGACCGAAGAAATCGCGAAGCTTTTGCTTGCATGTGTCCCAGCTGGTTAATTCTTCTTCATGCGTCTCATACCAGGCGCGTGCCGTACCACGTAGGTAGAATAGAATATTTGCCAGCATAAGCGTTTCGTCCCACCTGTAGTGCTTGCTGACGCGCTCGAATAATGTGAGCCATTCTTCGACGTCCGTGCTGTCCGTCCCGGAAAACGTGCCAGGGTCGAGAAGGTGGGGGGGAATCACAGGTGATGGAGACGGCGCGGATGGCGAGGCCTGAGTGCCAGTTTCAGGCATCGCGGCTGGACAAAGCTGGCGTCCACTGCGGAGTTCCAGAGCCGGGTTGTGTGAAGACCCAGCACCTTCCACCAAAAGATGTTACGGGAAAGATTTATTCACCGAGAGCTGGTCTTGCTAACGGCTTAGAGAGCGCGCAGTCAAGCAGGCCAACGGGAGAAGCTTCAGAGTCCAACCCACTACAACCACGTTGTCGTCTGCTTCATTTGGGTGCCAATTCAGCTGTGTCGGTGCGACAGTTCCATACACGTATCAATATCCTCCACCGAGAGAGGATGTCTGCATAGTGACTGTCTCGCTTAAGTCTACGGCGTCGACGCCTGTAGTGGTGCTATTTCCATGACAGGCACTGCCGCCGCCCACAGCAGCCCGGTGGCGCGAAAGAATCAGCCCATATTCTGTCCTTTCAATGAACTCCCGGCACAGTGGGGGCCGGAACAAGCACGCGATGATGCTCCAACGAAACACGGCTCAGCGCCACCAATGCAGGCACCATAAACAGAAGAGGAACAGACACGACCGGCACAGACACGACCAGCGGAAGCACCTCCGCCGCACGCAGAAAAGGGACCACCTCCGGAATCCCGGCTGGCACGCTCGGTAGATGCATTTCCGGCAGACCGAGAACAGATACAGCATCCCAGAGGCCACCACAAGCTGAAATACGCATAGCCGGGGCGGAAGCAGCAGCAGGCAAGACGGGAGCAACAGGCACAACCGAAGGATGGACAGCTGATGCAGGCAGAGTACGGACAGCATCAGCAGACCCGACCGAAACTGCCATCCTCGCAGCAGTATTCTCAGTTGAAGCGCGTCGAGTCAGGGTATGCTCAAATACAGGACACACGGCAAGAGCAGGTGCCTCAGGAGCACGGCCAGCTGGGACGCTAACAGTTGCCGCACAAGCGAGTGCGCTTTCAGTCTGAGCTAGAATCATCTGTGCACATGAGGTTGAAGTATAACCGGTTGACTCCGTAGTAGCGCGGCAGACCCGTGTGAAGTATCCACGACGTCCGCACCACGAACATGTCCGGCTCCTGGCAGGGCAAGCGGCGGAGTTGGCCCAATGCCGCGTCTAGCCGCAGCGGTAACAGGCACCTGCACGAGCCGGGGGTGAAGCTGGAGAGTAGGAGTCCGCAGCAGCGGAGGGTGTGGAGGTGCACACAGGAGAAGTCCCACCGGCGCCATCTTGCAACGAAGCTTGGGGAGGACGGCCACCCTTTGGTCTGCTATCTTGAATAGCTTGGTGAGCTGAGCCGCCATCTTCAGCCAGACGCGATGCCACGGCGTTGACTTGTACTCCCGATAACTGCAGCATTTTGCTGTCGACGCACTCCTTCTCTCTCGCTACGTCTAGCGCCTTCTGTAGGGTGAAGCCCTTGCCCATCTTGAAAAAAGTTAGTAGGTGCGGCGACACGATGCCAGAGACCATCTGGTCGAAAGCGAAGATATCGCCCGCCGCGCCGAATTCACAAAGCTTCGCTACTCGGCGTACTTCCTGAATGAATTCTACCGCCGACTGGTCTGGGCCCTGACGCAGGGCTTTGAAGTGGTCACGCAGACACGCCGCGTCCGGTTGAGGGTCAAAGAGTTCATTAAGCAGCGCATGGGCTGCGTCGAACACGTCCGGCGTCGTCTCCTGAGTTGGCCGGTCGGCTCCTGACTGCGGCTCATCTTCGGCGGCACGCAGGTATGTGTTGAGGCCCCCAACGCCTAACGCGTTCAGGAGCAGCGCCTTCTTGTGCTCCGGCGGGGCGTACCTGGCAGTCGCGTCAATGTAGATCTGTAACACATGACACCACTGCTTCCGTGGAATAGGCGGTACACCGGGGCACTGAAGGAACGGAGGTGGAGGGATAGTCGCGTTCATAATTGCCGAAGAGCGCGTCGAGAATGCAGTTCAGGGGAGACGCACGTCGGCAGGCCTCGTCACCGGACTGGCCCGGGAAGTGTAGAAAAGTAAATTGCATGCAAAAAATAGAGTACCGGTGGGACAGCTTGCACGGGTGCTGAGTCGACAACAGAAGGAAGGAGGCTTGATGCCCACCTTAACGCCTGATGCACGTGAATCGGAGGTCTTCGTCACCAAAATGTAGTGTCGTGTGGTGAACGCCCCACACGGAGAAGACAGGGCATGGCGCTGAAGCGACGGCCGACACGAGGTACACAGCAGCTGGCAGCCGAGCTGGAACTCGTTTATGTTGTGAGACAGCAAGTAATCTGGCAGCCCTATGATACATGTTGATCTAGACGTGACACCGTTTCGTAATAGTACTTAGACGCGCGCGTGTTCTATGACTTCATTGATGCTGCAGCTCCTTATTAAAGTCACTTTCGCCTTGTCACCACCTTGTCTACGTTGCCGAGCCCTCACATTTGGCACAGTCATCGACGAACCATGCCGAGGAAACCGGAGCCACTCGTCCATTTCGTGTGAGTTGGTGTTTTTGCGCTAGCTGCCCGCCTCATTGCCTTTGCCGGCCCTAAGCCTTCTTCGGTCTTGCCCGCCCGTCCATCGACCGCAATGACGCTTATAAACTGGAATGAGGCTACTGTAGAAGACCTTCAAGGGTTCACAATGGGCTTAATTCGCCATGAACTTTCGCGCCGTAATCTGGAGGCGACTGGCTCGAAGGATGAAATGATTTAACGCTTGTTTCATGACGTAGCCCACAACTGTCAACCATCTTGTGGGTCCGACTGGCAGCTGAGCAGTCGTTTTCAAGTACGAAAGTGCTGAGTGACTTACTGCAACGGTTTTTGACGTTGTCAAAACCGCTGACGGTTCCAGTCCAAGTTACTACGTTGCCCGACCTTTCGGCCTCGCTGCCAACCTTTAGTGGTGACGGTAGCATTTCAGCTCACCAGTGGCTTGAAGAACTCGAGCGTATTCAAGGCATAGCGTCTTGGACACCATCTACTATCCTAGCCGTAGTGCTTGGTAAGCTCCGTGGCACCGCTGAAGATTGGGAAAGCGTGGCAGAAAACCAGTTGGACACGTGGGAGAATTTGAAAGCTGCATTTGAGAACCAGTTTGGAGACAAACTTGCGATATTGCAGTGGCAGCACATAGTCACCAGACTCGTCCAGCCACCCATTGAGAGCCTAGTTGACTACTCTTTGGCGAAACTGCGCGTAATTGCAAGATATCCGGTCCAATTAACAGATCATCAGCGCATTGAATATGCCTTACCGGGTGTGCGTGACGCACACTTTGCAAGAATTATTGCTGCACTACGACCCCCAACTGCGAGCGCACTTCTTGCCATCGTCACCCAACTTGACTGAGCTATAGAGCATGCCTCTGCTTTCCGAAGTCAGCCGCCCATCACAGCCGGAACATCAATGTCACCAGTGCCTCCCGTGCCTGTGCAGCAGATTAGTATTATGAATGACAGATATTCTTAACCAATCAATCTGGCTCAGTCACCAGTTTCGTGCAGAATCTTGTTGTTACCCTTGAATTGACAAGACACTCGTTATCTTGCAATTAGTTCCCGAAATGGCGCACCTGCTTATCACCTCGGGGAAAATATAGGTGAGGCCATATAAGTGAGGCTACCCAGCCGGCAAACAAGTTTTCCCTCCCTGGCGTGCCTTCAGCCTTCAGAACCATTCGAAGGATTTGTTGTGCAGTGCGCTGCGATTCAAGCAGACATTCCACTTGTCAGCACTGTAGACGTATTTCCAGACAGTGGTTCAAAGCACACCATACTATCGCTAGACGTCATTGGATCTGCTAACCTGCTACCATGGACCACACCTCCCATATCTGTTGTAGGTGGCGGTACTGTCATGCCAGTTGGTACATTTTGTACTCCTATTGCTGTGGGGCCTATTTCGGCAGCACGTAAAATTCTCGTTCTGGCTGGAAACCCCTTGCATTTAATCCTCGGAGAGAACTAGTTTGAGGCTGCCCGCGTTCAGCTCCTTGTACAACCGCTTCATCCAACAAAAATTCACCATCCTGGCATGGATATTGTCATGCGATGCCTGGACAAGGCACTGCCACGGATGTCCAATGCTGTTGTGCTGCCCAACAGCTCTACGCTTTTTTTTTACTCGGACAACGTCCTCTACAGCCTATTCCCCGTTTTCGTCAGTGCCGCACACACTCCAGCCCACATGGTTATTTCTCGAATCAAATGAAGGGTTGTCTAATGTGATGCTACATGAACCAAACGCGGCGCAACTTTACTCGAATGATACGACGTCGGAATTGCCATGGCCTCAGCTACGGGATGCCCACACATGTCCTCAGTTACAACAAGACGACACTGTAGTGCACCACGTATTGCGCCAGTATTTAGACGTCCCTGCCACTGATGACAATGATTCAGGGCTTTACAAAAGTACTGACCAGTCCACTGCATTTTTTCCAGATTATATTATCATACTTATGTCACCAGCATAGATCCACCGAGGAGGATGACGACTTCATTTAAAGCCTATGTCAAGAGCTTCATGCTAAGGATTCAAGCGTCAATATGGGACGGCTGGATCCAGAACATTGCCAGAGAGTTAGCCATCCGCTGCAAACCAATGAATCGAAAGCGGAGACACAAAAGGAAGCCAATGGAAGGATGCACTCAGCCGTACTAAAACGTGTCACTTTTCTGAATGAGCCCCGATAGCATCTCAGCTATAATATTGAGGCTCTCAGGGATAATGTATTAACAGGTGGTGAGCGCAAGGCCAAGGAACAAGCCACCAAGCCAGCTACTAAGCCAACCCAGAATGAGCGACCCAAGCCGAGTCAAGGAAGCCTAGCTGCTGCGCGCTACATGAAAGAGGAAAAGACATCACAGGATGCAGCAGCCTTCTGCCATGACAACTGTGCGGAAGAAGCTCAGAAAGGCGGAAATGTCACTGTGTTCTGGACAAGAAAGAAACGATCAAGGTGCCCATATTTTTGATGACAACATCGCTGAAGCAGTGCGAGAAGAGGCTGCAGACCAGCGCAAAATGTGGGATTCATGCGCTGAGCAAGTGGAAAAACGTCAGATAGAGTGCCAGGGGAAATGAGGTAGAACATTAAGGCACGCAGAAAGACCAAGCCTCAGAGAAAGATGAAGAGTTTCAAGAAAGAGGACCACATTGTTCCAAGATTCTGAAAAGATATTGGTGTTTTGGTTGCTGCAAGACTATGAGACAAAAAAAAAAACTGGTTGGGGTGTGATGTAAAAAGCCAATCGAGCATTTTACAAAAACAAAAAAAAAGGGGGGAGGGCTCAAGTGTGAGACAGTAAGTAAAATGGCAGCTCTGTGCTACATGTTGATCTAGGCGCGACACTGTTTCGTAGTCGTTCCCAGGCGCTTGCTTGCTCCATGACTGCATTGATGCCATAGCTCCTGTTTATTAAAGTAGTTTTTGCCTTATCGCCGCCTTGTCTACGTTGCCGAGCCCTCACAATGCACACAAGCATGCTATTAAATAGATATGTACAACGCCCCCTGGGGGCCAGACAATCAGCTCCGGAACCGAAACCCTGATACCACACTGCCGAAAGTGTTCGGCGTGTTTAATTTAAACATGACATAACGAGTTAACAGCAAAGCTGCACACACCAAGCTATAGTGTTCTAGAAAGTTGCCGTGATTGATGGGCGCACAGGGGGCCACGCACTGAGCTCGGACCAGTTTTCTTTCATTTTTTTCAACTACATCCGCGTCACCGCCTACGCTTCCGAAATTCGCTTGCATTTCTGTGCAGTAAATATGAAACAGCGCATAAAAAACCATTGCGTAAGTTTTGCACTAACGCTTCCGTCAGGCGTTGTCCTACATTGAAGTTGCTGGTGGCTCCACCACGCATGTTCCCTTATCCGGCTTCAAGCAGCTGACTCCAGAAAGTTCATGAGCTTGCAGGGGTCTCCTGCTAAAGTGGTAGTGCCTTACCCCTTTCTAGCAAACTTTATTTCAGGTAGACAGATGGCCGCCCGGAGTAATGACCGCCTATCGTTGTGCCATGACGCGGGGAACGAATGCAGTGACTGCGTGAACAGACCGAGAGACAAAGATGGGAGGTAATGATTAGTGCTATCCGTCAGATAAAGGGTTAAACAAAGCAGAGTGACCACCAACGTCACTATCACCATCCGCTACGCAAGAACAACACTGGGTGGGCCACCGAGTACATGTTTATTCGTGCACGGGCACCACGTTCGATCTCATCAAAGCAAATCTAAGCCAGTAACCATATCGCACATAGGTGTTTTAACATGTATAGCGCACGCGTTAAGAAAAAAAAATGAACCATAATTAAAAGAAAGTAACGAATTTCTTCTTAAACGAGTTCTGTGCAAAATAATTTTGTCAAATATTTCGTTAAATCAGGTTTATGGCAACATTGAGTTCTATCGGTGTTTGCGAAAGAATGCAAACTACTTTGCTAGGTACGAAACATTGTAAAATCTTGTTTCGTAAAATCTCCCCTAATTTTGCCGCTGATGCCACCACTTTCAAGAAAGAAAGCTAAGCGGGTTGTGGAAGATATGCCATCTCCGAATAATGTACGTGCCTTTGCTTCTTATGTTAATGCTTAGAAGCAAGCGCGTTTCTTTAGAATTGCACCATGTGCAACCATCTTGCAACAAGCGTGTACTTTTGTTACATAAAATAATACACACTCGCAGTAACCGCTGTACGGTTGATATTCTCTCATGAAAACAAAAGTTTATTTTATTTATTGTGCTGTTACTAGTTTTTTTTTTTCATATTCCCTTGTTTACCGCTTCAATGATGAGCTCTACGAAACTTTGGACCTTGCGGTCATTCGGGCCCAGCGCCGGCAGGTTGGGAAGCGCCTTGCAGAAATCAGAACCTCTTTTGTATTTTTTACACAAAGGGGTTAGAACCTCTCCCAGAACCTTGTCCAACAGGCTTGTCATGAACTCCTTGCCGCCAACTTTATCGCAAGGTGTCAGCGCTGGCTCGGCGCAATCGAGCAAGCCACCATACGAGCTGGAATAAATAAAGAACGGAAACACAATTAACCAGGCTGTTTTTTACATAGCGAATACCGCAATTGTGGCTTCAAACAGGACAAGTTATTTCTTACTAACGCATACACTTTTGTTTTCACTCCCTTTTGTGTGGAACATAAAGGCTTGACTTTAAATAGGGCGGATCAGATTAGAGACAACCTTAGCTTGAGAGAACATATTTCTTTCGACTTGTCAATGTGATCTCGAGATATTGAGCATGCCTCTCATTACACAAAAAATAGTCACGTTTAAAATGTATCAGCTAGCACTCAATCGATGAAGGTGATAAGCCATAAGACATTGCCTTAAGTGGGTTTCACTCTTCCTCCATAGTCAGGATGCCGAACGCCAAAAAGCACCAAGTCAAATTATTCCGTAGTGGATCAACATCGTTAATGCACCCTGACTTCATACAACTTTGTAGAGGTATATGCTTTAGTGTTGCTGCAGAATCTACGGAATATGCTTAAAATATAGTACGCGAATTTAACAGTTCTGTTTACAAGTAACATCGCACACAGTCTTATGGAGGTGCTTTGTACTAATTAATAATGAAATATTTAGCAATCCAATACAGCTGTGCCAGCTCACTCACACATACTTGTAGTAAATCAAATTCTAAATATGCTCCAAATTGTTTGAAATCGTGCAATAAACCACTCCGATAAAACTACCTTTAGTAAAAGCGGAAACAAGAAGAAAAGATGGTACTCATGGGTGGTGAATACCATCGTAGCCAGGTGAATACCATTCATAGCCAGGTGCTCGCTACAACCCCATCACAAAAACAAATGCGCGTGACAGAAGAAGGTGGGATTAGTAAGAGCAGCTCGCCGGGCAGAGCACTTCTCGCCGAGTTAATGTCTGGCCGCATCGCAATGACGCTACCCTCGCGGGCCTAGGCAATCGTCGACCGAATAATCAAATAGTCTTTTCTCTCTCCCTCTCTCTTGTGTTTTTGGAGTTTCGCCATCTTCAGTCGTAATACGTAACACTCGCCTATTTCTCAGCCGATTTCACGCATACTATGATCAGCCAATTTCTGTGCATGCAAACATGGCCATGTTACTTCACGCCGCTTGCAGCCATCACCACTCGTAGCCCTGCCGTCATGGTTTTGAGGAGCGTTGACACACTCCTTGGTTTCCGGGCGCATCATTACCCGAAAAAATGGCCGATAAGGTGACCGCCACCGTAGCTGTACCTGTAAAGCTTCAGCCACGTCAACCGAAAACATCACCATTGCTGAGCAAGACAGAGGACAAAAATAGGACGTCCATACAGCGCTCTGGTTCTTTTGTCATGCAATGTTGAAGAGGGCTATAAAATCGCGAAATGCGTTACAAATACAACCAAGCCAACGTTTTGTCAAGTTACTGTATTTACTCGAGTGCAACATGAATATTTTATTTTCAAGATTTTCCTAGCTAAGCTCAACACTCTCGCTCTAAAAAATACCGAAACACCAAATGTTTTCTTCCTTGACGCGCTGAAGTCACCCAACGCGATACGATCGGTGTCACGTTGCAATTGAATAAATGCGGTATCCGAAAGCTAGGGACAGCGACAGGCTGCCGTTGTGTACATGTCCGTTTTTGCATGCTTATATCGTACTTGCAGCAACACAGTTCACCTAGCGCAATGACCCTTTTCCATAATTCGCAAATGTGTTTCTCTGCACTGCTTATTTGCCTAAGTAATGGCCGCATCTGTCGTGCTTCTGGTGGAGACGCGGTCGTGGTTGAACGCGCTGGCGTGGTCTATTACGAGCGCTTATATCAAGAAGGCCGACGCTATACTTTTCTTGTAATTGCGTGAGCAAACCGCACTTGAGCAGGCTCTTTGTAATAAATTACGAACGGCCATGAGTTGTTCAAACTGTATAGCGGAAAAGCTAACTATAAATATGAAAAAGTTCTATTAACGCCCACCCACCTTTCTTGGCCTCATTGTATGAAGATTTTATTAAGCTTGCTGAAGGAATGTGCTATATAAGCTGAAACAGACTATCATTCCCGCCACGTCTCAATATATTAACGTCTTCATTTCCTTTATTCTGTAATGAGTTGATATAGTTGCGTGCGATCAACGTGCCAAGGGATCCTAAAGTTTGATAGGACAACGGGCCAATAGTATTTCCGGATGTAAAGATTTCACAAAATAACTTCCCTTTCTACACTTCGGCTGCCGATTGAGAACATTGGTGTGCCCATTTGCCTCTAAAAACGAAGGAGGGAACAGTCAGCTCGACAAACCGCCAAACGCAGTAACGGAGCGAAAAAACACTTCTCTACATGCCGGATTTCCGGCTTAGCACCAGTAGTGACTCATCAAAGATGTCTGCCTCGAACTACAGTATGTTTTACCCTTCACTTTGTTTAACCTGAGTGCTACAAGAGCACCCATCCTTTCATGCTTCACGCCTCCCCACTCTTCTATTTTTATATGGCTTATAACAAATTTCCTTAAAAGGAATCGACATAGAACATCAGTTCCTAGGGTAACAAAGGTTGCAAGAACGTCGGCGGGGTGTTGAGTCACGTCTATAGGCCCATCCACGTCGTAACACTTCTGAAACAGAAAAGTTAGATTATGCTCACATAACATCAATTATCTTGAGGAAACACTCTTGCGCATCAGCCTCACCATGTCTTCGTGGAGCAGATCACACTTTGAAAATATCAACAGCTACATAATGAACCAAAAGAGTTGCTGAAATTGGGGTTACATTACGGGGACTTTGTAGGGCCAACTACTCGCGACGTGTGCTGCCAAATTAGAACTCCAGACCAACATTGTAGGATAGGCAGCAGCTAAATTGCTTTTACCTTAAATTACCTATGCCGCTGCACTCAGTTTGAATGTTCGTTCACTGACTAAGCGATGTTTTCATACAAACAACTCGCACAGATCCTTACCAGCAGAGGTGAGGAATGAGGTCCTTCTTGGGAGCTTTGAGGACAGCCTTTTGAAGGCTTCCTTGTAGATCGTTCACGCAGCTATGAAGCTTCGCTCCAACGGAATTCAGGCAGCCAATGGATTTATGGTAGGCTGCGTAACAAGCGTAACGACACAAATCAGCAAATTACAGTCGGCTAACAATGTGTGACGCTGTTGCTTGGATAGGCAACGAGAAACGGTGACTATGGTGAATTTGTAAAGAGGGTGCACGTGAGACATCGCAATGATGCCTCCGAGTGTTGCATTTATTCGATAGAAGTTTTTATTCTATACTTGCTACGCCTAAATACAGCACCATCAGCTCGAAAAGCACTGCAAGTTCTGGGCACCCCAAACCAGTCCTCGGATGCCTTCTTTAACACCATGGATGGCAGCGACGAAGTCAACTCGTACTTTGTCGCAGTTCGCAGTTTTATGACATTCTGGGCATATGTAGTACGCGCCGCTATGCGTGCTAATGAATTATTTTACCTCTATTTCTATCCCATTATTTTCTTTTGCTCTCCACCGTCCACCGTGTTAAGTAACAAAACAGGTTGAACTTGGTTAATCTCCTTGACTTTCCTTTGCCTTTCTCTCTCTCTCTATCAAACTTTTTACACTAATGCCAAACTGTCATTAGACACTAAATGTTGTGGCGCAAACTACACAGTATGACTATTGGCATCGCAAGATATGCAGCTTGACTATCTTTTATCGGATGAGATTTTATTCAGGTGACAGGCTCTTAAGTGTTTTCTGGCTTGAACATTTCACGTTACCTACTATTAGGCCATGTTGCGTGATTTTAGTCATGTGACTGAATGTTTCATGATTTGTAACAGCGTTTCTAGATTACAGGCAATGCTACGTAATTATTAGTCACGTGAGTAGCTACGTGGTGCTGCGTGATTCTTGTGACGTGACTACTTATATTATGTAATAGAATTTTTCGTCGTATGATTGTAGCTTTTACATGATCTTACGTGACTTCAATCACATGAATAGTTAATATGCAACGTTTTGTTATTTCAGTCAGGAGACTAACTGCCGTGTAGTGTTATGCAATTTCGGTCTCGTGACTAGTCATTGCGGAGTGCTGTATAATTTTTAGTCACGTAAAAAACTCATGCCATACTTTTTTGTATTTCACACTACATAAATTGGCGCAAAGGTTATGGCACCTAAGCCAAAGTTGAGGAGGATGAAGCGGGCACGTACCGATCCACAGTGACGGCCATTCCCGTTCGCACTACCTGGTGCAACGAATAGCTCAAATAGCTGCGCTCTTAAAATTTTATTACTTAGGCCCGTATTCACAAACCAACCTCAACCTTACCTCGAATTTTCCTTGTCGATTTTATGCCTTTATTGCGCTTGATGAACAAAGTAGGCCCGTATGCATCAACCAATCTTGTTGTCATCTTTTACCCTGTTACCATTTCTGTGCCTTTATAACGCTCTTAGAGAGTACAGGACCTTGAGGGAAACGGGAGGTAAGGCCAAGGTTGGTTTGTGAATACGAGCCTTAGATGTTCAGTCCGTTCTCACTGTCGTCGCTCTTGGGAATTGCATAGCGCAACTTATCGACGGGTCACAGAAGGATAGGAACACACACAACATAGCCCTGTGGTTGTGTGAACGAAAAATATTCGCGCGACCAGTGCTTTGAAGAATATTACGCAATGCATTCGTATTCAGTGTGCTGATAAAAAAACATTAAGCGGAATTTTGTAGCTGGCTTCAATGAAAATTGCTAGTTTACGTACATGAAGATATAAGAGTGTATAATGATGTCCAAATTTCCTTCTTCATGATTTCATTCATATCTATACAACAGTGCTATAAACTTCCGTTCTTATTCGAATAAAAGTTTATGGTTCGTGAAATTTCTTAGCGATAAAAAGCAAAATAAACTCTTAGACTTGATAAAAAAATATTTACTGAAACATAAATATTCTTGCGCCATAAGTAAGTGAAGAGAAAACGTTAAATGTAACCTTTATGCAGGAAGATTGACGATAGCCTGAATTATACTGAAAATACGAGTAACTGCATCTATATAATGAATTGGATCAATACCTAATGTCGCTTGTTTCACGTGGCGTTTATTCAAAGCCTAGGTTCACAAGCTAATATAATGTTAGAGTCCCAGGGTGGCTGTAAGTCTTTTTATGACGACTAAGCTAACTGGCGTGTTTGAAGTTCTAGCACAGATACACAGCTCAGCGCACGATGGCACTTATGCATATGCTATAGTGCACAAAATTATATTTATGCGTGACAGCTCACCTTCGTTGAGCTTAGAATCCGTGGTACATATTTCGTCGACGCTTTCTTTGTAGGTTTCCAGCGCTAGCGTCGCCACAGCCTTGGCTACACCTTCCAGGCAATCGGCTGCAAACGTTTTACTGCACGTAAGCTGTTTCTTAAAAGTCCTGAAATTGAAATTTCAGCAGGAGTTACCGTCTCGTAACCCATAATAGCGAAATTTTGGAACGGTCATGTAATGTAAATGAGCCGCAAGAAGCAAGCAGATATAGGAGTACGGTGAATTGGGAAAGTTAGTATTTATTTATTATGTTACAGCGCGAAAATAATGAAAAGTTACTAACGCTTACCTTTTTTTTTCGCGCTGTATTGAAATGGGGCAGATATTTTTGCTGTTCTGTGCGCCTATGTTGAACGACTCATAGGTGCATTTTCAACGAGGTCATGTGTAAGAGCCTGTGTTTCAAACTGCGTTGTTGCAAATGGTGTTGTTGATTGTGAGAGAAAAATTGCTGTTGTGTATTAATAAAAAATGTACTTCATGCAATGACCAAAAATTAGAATCCCAAGTAATGACTTGGAGTTTGAGCTGAAAATTATTTCAGGAATTTTGTGCCCCGTCGGGTATTTCACCTCGTTGCCACGTCAGCGCTCGAAAGTGCTTCAGCCTCTTTCCTGAAACAGAAGCACTTTCATGAGTCGCAAGAGTTTCCTCCATGTTTTATAATTTTAAATTATTTGATTTCAAGTACAAGCCACGTATCAGTTTTTTCTTTCTTTTTTGTCCTTCTCCAATTAATTGCGTGCTAGGCAGAATACATCCGTACGTTTTTTTTCTGGTTTCACGACAGTACGTGTACGAATGAAGATCAATAATGAATTCATCTCCTTAATTTGAACATCTGATTTTAGTCGCCCAATTAGGGGCCAATTCACCCCGATTGCTGTTGGCCAGAATTTTAGAACATACATATATAATTGCACTTTTTTAACACGATAGAGGAAAACAGCTGGTTTCGTGAAAATTCCGATGTCGGCGTCGGTGATGACGTCGTAGGTTATGAGCAAAAATAATCATATTGCCCGTGACCGACAAAGCAAAAAAGTTGGAAATAAAATGAATAACAAATATATTAGGACCCCTGTGAGAACAGAAATCAGACTGTCTGGGGGGGGGGGGGGGGGAAGCAGGTGTTCTACCAAGGGGCCTGGCTATTGTTTAAACTACCTCTTAAAAACAAAAAAAAACAACAGCATATTTACGAAGTGAATGACGATTAGTAGGGTGAAGCGTTCGTTCATTCGTTTCTCTGGGTGTCTGTCTATCCGTCCGCTCTATCACACTACAGCACGCTTCGGATGGACGTATGGACGTTTCACCCCACTCATCATCATTCACACCGTGGATGTGTTGTGAACTTCTTATTATAGGAATACCATTACCGACATCTAGTGATATAATTTCTGAGGACATATATAAACACAACGCCATCCAGTGCGCAATTTTTAAAACTATAAGTGGCTACTACAACTTCAACTACGAGGGCATGACCCTCAACCCTAAGGAATTCTACATTAAAAAAAAAGAAAATCTAAAGATAATGTCTCGTAGTAAAAATGTATATTCTCTTCAGTGCGTGGAGTGGTGCGCGGCAGAATCCTAGATTACCACCATGCGTCAAATTATGCAAACTGTGCAAGGAATGGGTCATTTATTTATTTATTTTAGTTGACGTGGTGTAACGACATGTTGGCGCATAAACAGGGCGCCAACTACTCCTTACCCTTGAGAAGCATCTAACAGAGCACCTAGAGTTCAAGACTCCAAGCGTGAGATGTTGACGGTACATACGGTATACAGTTTAGCTTTAAAGTTAGGCTACGAGAATTTCAAAACAACGTATTCAACAATCACATGTATGTGCATACACGGTGATGTTAACAAATTAAATGTTGACCGATGCATATGGTCAACAATCACATAAATGTGAACATATTTAGGCTGTCAACTTATTACGCATTGTGCGGCTCCGCAAGTGCGCGTGCCACCTTGTGGAGCAGTAGTGGCTACTTCAGGAAAATATATTAAAAAAAGGCAGATCTCACGTATATGGAATCGACGTTATGCGTAGCATGCGGAGGGAACGTTACTGTGTTGCAATTTTTTATTGAGCGACATGTCATGAAATGATGCTAAATATATCTAGAAATGTTGCACGTACAGACAAATGTTGAAGAGTTGCATATGCCCATATAAGCAGTTGCTTTTACTGGCGTAACGATGCCAGCTGGAACATGAGTATTAGCAACACCAGAAACTTTATGGAGCGCTGATGCTTGCGAGAATGCTGGCCCTGGACACTGCTATATAAATCAACTTCAGCTTATGGCAACTAACCACGATTTACGTTAACCCGACGTGACGGCTGTATCAAAGGAGTACATATGTAATGTTTATAAAATTGGGTAGGCAGCACTGCAAACACTATTGACCTTTCACGAAGATCAGCTTCTATTTGAAAAGTTTTTCCGAGACCTGGCGTAGCTCTGTAGTAAAATACTTCATTTCTACGCAGAATAATTGGGTTCGATTCTGGCTGGAACCCCAATATTTATTCTTTGCATTCATCGGGTCGACGCTGTACCGATGTCGGGTACTTCTTAACGCTCGCGTGTTGAAATTGCCCATGTGTGTTTTCGTCATTCCTAAGTAGATACTAAGCGTCCATCAGCTGTGGTACATACCCCCATACCAACGGCACATACCCACCCGTGAGTATGTGCCGCTGTCTGGCGGGAAGCGTTTGACGACGTACGCAACGGGATTGTGATATTATTCATGTCTTGAACACCGCATCATATTCGTCAAATCATCTTACCCTCCCATGCTGATTTTCGTTCACGCCAAGTTATCGAAGTGACCACGAGAGCACCGAAACGCTAGCGCCCAGATAGATAAATACGCTCAAAGTCACCGAAGGTCGCTAAAAAAGTGCTTCGCATTTGAAAAAGAAAACTATAGTGGGCACGTACGCGCATTGCTTCACAAACGGCTCTCCGGAAGTCGCCAAGTGCGTGTCCTTTCCGAAGGGAAAGTAGTCTTCACCGCAAGCACGCAGTGTCTCAAATTTACAGCCATCCTTCAGCTTGGCTTGGCAAGTACCTGTTACGGGATAGAAAAAGACAGGTTTTTAAAAGCGTTTGAAAAGGAAGTCAAAGCTACTTATCAGACAGTTAACTCCTGATTCACACTTATAGCAGTGCGAAAAGTTTGAGAAATCGATACACGTGCCAACGTGTATCAATTTATATAACAACTTTTTATAACGAATAATTGTACAAAAATAACCACTCCCTCACCAGCCTGAACTTCATTGACGTTAAGTAGTGTTCAGAGCGCAGCGAAAGCAGTGTATATTACGAGGAAAACAATCCGTATCACTTTAAAACAGAGCCGTAACCAATTTCGTAATGTAACACCAGGTTAAACAGAAAGGCGCAATTGTCTCAAGCAATGATACCTGTGCAATAGTCAGACACACTACCAGCGTTGTCGCAGTCGAGCTGCTAGGCGAGTTTCGTATATTTCTGCATCCATTCCTACACACACGTATGAATGCAGTCCCAAGAAAATCTTGAAATCAGAACAAATATTCAGCGGTGTTATTAAATGACATGGCACGCGCTTCAAAAGCACGAAGTGAAGGTACTCAGCCGGATTATCTAAACGCCGCTCTTTCTGGCAAGTACTCAAACATTGAACTCATTCCGCGTCTTATAAATCAGTTTTAGGGTTTCAGACTATACATGAGAGAAATAGAAAACCAGTCAAAATGTTACAGAGAGGCTTCAGCCATGTCTAAAGAAGTAAAAATACATCCCCGAATAAGTACTTTGCAGTCATTGTGAGCGTCAGCTTGTAGACAATTCGCACCATGTAATTGTATTTAGTTGTATCAGTCTATGCAGTTGAGGCAGTTTTGGCAGACTTGCATAGATTTTACACACCAAAAAAGTATCGTCTGGCTCTTCTTTGCTACTTACCAGGTCTTAACATGCACAACTGTTTTCTAAGTCACGTTGACTCTTTCGCAGAGTGTTGAGACGCATTACTGTTCACAAGAGATGGCATGGTGTGCACTGAACTGCTCTGCATTTCACGACAATGCGTGGCATCAGTTGGAAATTTTCCAGGAATGTTTGAAGCACTGCAGTCTAATACCTGATGCGCGCATCAACCGGTGTGTGTCTATTCCAGTGGTCACCTATTCAAGTTCCCGGTAGCGTAAATAAGGCACACAATCGTGCCAACTAGCTCCCATAGTAGCCTTACTTCTGAAATCGATTTGTTACAGGTAGCTGACTCATCTAACTATGCGACCATTTGGTTGCGCCACAGTCAACAAGTGAGTCTATACTTGAAGAAACCTGACAAGGATGAAGTTGGCGCTTTCCAGGTAAGTTTAAAAATGTTGAAATACTTTCAAGACTGCAAGTGCTTCCTTGGTAGTGGAGTAATTGATTCGAAATGGTTTTAGCATATAGCTGTAGTACCCATAACGCAGTGCTTCTTCTGATAAGCCTGCTTTAAGGGTGCCTGATAAAGAGCTGCACCCGTTGCGTAGTGTAATTTGTTCGTGTTTAGTAAAAAAAAAAGCAGAAAATAGTCCGTTATTTGCAAGGCTGGACCAAATGTTAACTTCATTGGCTCACACACGGCTTCTAACTCATAGCTTTGGTTGAAAGGCGTCTTTTTTTGAGTCAGGAACATACGAGCCTCATTTTCAGAGCATAGTATTTGATAAATGCCCTGAAGTGCTTTGCCAGGCTTAAAAAATATATAGAGTACACATCAAAAAATGTCACGGTGATCCCAGATTTTCGCGAAAGCCGTCCATCGCTTTAATAAAATCAATAAGGTATTTTCGTAACTGTATCTTAATGTTAAATGCTTGACATCTTTACCATACTTTTGCTTTGATATGACGTGTATTCAACACAACTATTACCTTGAGTGAAATAAAAATTTGGGCGAATTGGCTTTAGTTCATGACAACCGTACGTTAGCAAAAAAAAATAACAGTGCACAAAAAACGAGGACACACGACGAAGCGCTGCTAGATACTGAAAAGTTTATACGGGGTAAACCTACCCAAAACAAAGCTAAACCAGATGAATCCACCACTTCATTTTATATGCGTTTCGTGGTTTTCACTTGCAGTGAGACATCTGAATCCCCATTTACCGTGAAGTGGACCCCATACAGTTTCCTATAATTAACTAGAGGAGACTCTGGCGCTGCGATCGTTCAGCGACCGTGAGAGTTATGGGTAGTACATGAATTTGCCTAGTTTTCGTGCTTGCAGGCCATGAATCACACTTGTGGTTTCATGTATTGCTGTGTTTCGGTTTTGTTTCTAATAAAAAAAAAAACGAAGTCGTTTTCAACTTTGTGGCCCCATTCGAATTGGTGAGCCGAAAAGTTTACGGTGCTGAAGCGTAACTGATAAACTACTGCTTGTTGTTGTGACAAAACTGAAGCATGGCCTGAAGCTGTTGTGACAAAACAGCTTCAGGCCATGCGAAGCCAAACGGAATGTAAAGTACGTATATCAGGCAACTCCGTGTACTACCCATAATTCCCACGCTTGAAGTGCCACGCATGCTAGCTTCATTAGACATTAGCGCCAAAGTCCCTGTAAAATCGGAAACTGAATGGCGGACCTCATGACTCCAAGCGAGAACCATTATGTAGAAGGTACCGACACGAAACGACGGTCCCGTCGGTTGAAGCGAAACTTCTGAGCACTGTCGGTCACAAGCGCGGCTTGGGGTGTATGAGATGTGTACTTCGCCTTCGTGCGTGTCTGCCCGATAAGATAGTCATAAGTATGCATATTTCATTTCCTGTTGTCTTGAGCAGATAAGTACAACTTCTAATTCTTGCTTATAATACACCTGCCGTCGTATCTGAGGTAGCGTCAATAAGGCACACATTCGGGCCAACTAACTGGCAAGACACGAGTTCAATCCCCGGCTACGACGGCTGCATATCGACGGCACAGAAATGCAAAAGCGCTGGTGTAGTTCTATATAGGAGAGCAAGGAAATATTCCAGGTAGTCATTATCATATCACAATCCAGCACTGCAGCGCGCCCGATATTGAGAACCCACTGCGAGCGCATCAAACATAATTAATACGAGTGCTTTTTATCTACCTCCCTTGCAGTATTTGTTTGCTTGTTATACGGCAGGTCCACGGACAAAATCGATACGATGCTGTTTAAAACACGCAGAGCATCTCAAAATTATTGAAATCTAAATATCAAAACACATATTCCCTTCAACCAGCAAGAGAACTTTTTGCAGTCCTTACAGTGTTTTTCCAGAGATACATATATGACGCCATTCAAGATAACTCAGCCCTTTCTGGTTGATACTGGATTCTCCCTTTCCCTGAGCAATCAGATTGAGAGAATGACAAGAGAATAACAAGAAATTTCGGCACATTATTCATGTATATAGCACTTGATTCACTGTCAAAAAGCATGTAACTTTATTATATATTGATGTGGAAGTCGTGTATCGGCTAATATTACTCGCTGTCTTTTGCATGTAAGCCCCGCCCTGGTGGTCGAGTGGCTAAAGTATTCGACTGCTGACCCACAGTTCGCGGGATGCAATCCCGGCTGCGGCGGCTGCATTTTCGATGGAGTCAAAATGCTGTGCCCAGATTTGGGTGCACGATAAAGAACCCCAGGTTGTCAAAATTTCCGGAGCCCTCCACTGTGGCGTCTCTCTCATTCATACGGGAGTTTTAGGAAATTAAACACCACATATATATTATTCAATCAATCAATCAATCAATCAATCAATCAATCAATTTTGCGTGTGCTTTTAGTGCGCAGGTATTTGACTCTACAATTATGGTATATAGATTCTGCGAATCGGAGCAATTTTGATAAAGTCGACAGGTAGTCTTTTGTTTCATCTATTCCCTCGTCTTCTACCTTACATAAATCGCCTCTATCACACTTAAGAGATGACAATTGAAAAAAAAATGAAACCTTACCTGTCATGAATGCCACGACAAGCGCAAGTGTAATGCCAGGTAGTACATTCAACATCTTCGCACCCCCTTCTTACGCGCAGCTCCGAACCAAAGTGCGACGCCACAGGATAATGCATGAGAATTTAAATAGAAGCCCATTCGCGTGAATAAAAACAAGAAGGCAAGGAGAATCAGCAAAACAGTAGAGCTTTTGGTGGCAACACCTTCCCACCTAAAGTGCGGACAACCTTGGTTTCAACATTGAGTGATCACACACATAGCTGTTACGCCACAAGGCTTTGTTTTTAATTGGCAATGCTCTTGAGAAAGTATGGAAATACAGGTCCGTGTCTATTAGGCTATTGACATATTTGCGTGTGCTCAGTGCCTGAAACACGCAGGAGACGCTCGGTCATTGCGCCGCTCATTTCTCTATCCATGCACGTGTTCGAACACTGAGAATGCGAAAGATATTTCGACAAAATGCAGTGAGTCTATCAGCAACTCACTCGTGTAGGCGCCAATGCGCTGAGCATTAGTGATTGGAGTAACCAGTTCTGTGCCACAGAAGTCACGTTTCGTACAGGAAATCAATGCGCAATCATTTTAAATAAATTGTTTTGTGATTGTGAAATAAGCGGGTTTTTTGCAATCAGGCGTTCTTGAGCGATTGCGATGCCCTTCTGCAGAATATTACAAAGCGCTCGCAAAGGCCAACTTCGTGGACGACTGTGCTGAATCTTCGCACATTTTGTGGGTACGTGCCCAAGACGCGCTTTTTCTGGACGGAATATCGGAAGCGCTTCCATATGAGCGCATATTTTGCATGCGTTCAGCTACCTTCGCTATTAATTCTGAGAGGAAGATTGTCTGATCATTTTTTGTTCTTGAATGTAAAACGTTTTCCTTGTGAGTTACGAGCAGGTACACATGTGAAAAAACCAGGACGTTTAGTCTGCTTGGTGGTGCAGTTTTTGTTTGTTTAATTGTGCGCTATATATATTACTGACGCACAGAGCGACTAATCAATCGTTTGCGTCGTTTTTTCTTTGACGAACCAGCTAATCGACGTTTTTCATGCGAGAACCGCTATTTTACAGTCTCAGCACAGTCAACTGTTCGAATGCCATGATTCTCATATAAAATCGTTGAAATACAGGAGATATTGCTGTTTTTGATGACGCTTATCTAAATACAAACTTCGCTTTACGTTGCGGGTATACTACGAGCTTTACTGCTTCCAATCATAACAGTCAGCTGCGAGCAAGGCATTGCTCCCACATTGTCACTTCTGAAATGATACACAAGGGGGCTCTGTGCGAAGAATTTTGCGGCTTGTGTGACTTGCTCTTCGGGTACGGCTCTCAATGAAGCCTTCGTATTGGAGATGCACGTTCCAGAAATTGTGCATCACCAGGACAGCGTATAGCTATCCAACAGTAGAGTACATATAGCGCTCTAAAGCGTTCACAAATTATTCTAAACATTCACGTAGAAACACGCATGACCTGGCTCCCTCCCTCCCTTTTTCTAGAACGTTATTATCCACTTTCCCGCCTTCTCCACCTCCTTCCGGCTGGTGTCACTAGGAGTCATTTGCGCAAAGAAACATGCACGACGCGTGTCCTGTCTTCTCCATCGGCCATAAAATGCAGCCGTGGAACGTTTTAGGCCAAGCATAGAGCATTCGTCACACGGGAGGATGTTTTCGAGTCGAGTTTTTCACGCAGCATCATAGCGACTCCGACAATAAAAGTGTGTCTGAGCGCCCTTACAATTGCTATCGCAATGATCAGACAAATGACTAGTTGATATTGTTGCGCGTTGAGACCAAGCCGTGAAACATCTGTATGGCGTGGCATTTGTGTCATGCACTCATTTCCATAGTATTTTAGAATATAAGACATGCTCTCTGGGCTGAATTAAGCTGCCTACGTTTAGCACACTAGGCAGTGACATATCATTCCGTTAGAGAACGGTGTACGTAGGATTGTAAACCAAGGAGCTGACGAGCAGAAAATGCGATGTTTGCATTCGTGCCAGTGTTTACGATAATCTCAGCTGGTATATAAACTGCATCGCACGCAGTTTCGAATTTTTTTTTCTGCGACACTTAAATTGAAGTGGCCCCGCCGCAGTGGTCTAGTGGCTAAGGTACTCGGCTACTGACCCGCAGGTTGCGGGTTCGAATCCCGGCGGTGGCGGCTGCATTTCCGATGGAGGCGGAAATGTTGTAGGCCCGTGTGCTCAGATTTGGGTGCACGTTAAAGAACACCAGGTGGTCGAAATTTCCGGAGCACTCCACTATGGCGTCTCTTATAATCATATGGTGGTTTTGGGACGTTAAACCCCACATATCAATCAATCAATCAACTTAAATTGAAGTGGGGAGTAGCGGGAGACTGCATTGCGGTGCACGAGCCGAACCTTCAAGGAGGCCTTCCCGGGGTGGTTTCAGTTGTCAGAGGAGGTGTATACGTTAAATCTCTCCTTACAGCCTCTCTGCTATGGGCCGTTCTCATTAAACGAACAAATAACGCTGGTCATTTCTTGAAAATGATTCATTACAGATATTTCTTATAACAAAGCCGTTCTTGCTGTTTTGTTTTGTTTTTGACATACGCAGTATCTTACAACCGCTCATCTTTTGACAGTTTAAAGATAGCATAAATATAGAATATTAGTCTTGCGGAAGATCATCTGGTGTATCAATGCTCATAAAAAAAGAAAACGGTCCTCCAGCCATTCACGGAGAAAGGTTTTACAAGAAAACGCATGCGAACTTTATGCAAGGAATCTAATGTAGCTAACGAAAAAGTGGTACTGTTTTGGGATTTCAATTCACACTCACACCACGAGAAGTTTTTTTTTTATTTTGCAAAGTAGGTCTTTTCATCAGAAAAAACTGGGCAATAAAGTACAAGGTATATGTGTTTAGTGAACGGTTCGTCACAACTGGCATTGTCGAGATCCGCGACTTTATTATTTATGCTCGTGGATGATTCTGTGAGCGCTGCGTTGAAAATAGGACCCATATATAGAAAGTTATCGAAGACCTGTAAAGAACTACTCAAAGAAGATGAAAATTTATGCCACTTTTTTTATCATACTACAGACTTACCACTGAGCCATAATATTCTGTTTGTATGTGCCCATTAGATGTGGGTTGCAAGACCGCTATTGTGTACAAAGTGAAGCAGGTGCTCGTGTTAACATGTAATGTGTTCAGCGGTTCTGGTGCCACTCTATTCAGAGACGAGTTGCAGGAGGTGAAGGGAGCGTTCCTGCTTTATCTCTTGGAGCATCTATACAAAATGGCGCCACATCTTTCTTTTCTTGTGACTCTGATTTGTATCATTTTGTTCCCGCAAATCTAGCACGTCTCTCAGCTGTGACATTTATTAGAATTTTAGTACCTTTTATCAAAAGCACATTTTTCTACTGTGGGATCGTCACGTGAAATGCTCAGAGACAGTGATCATTATATTATATAACAATAATATTATTTCTTTTGATGTCCCGGAACCACCATATCACTATAGAAGACGCCATAGTGCTGAGCTCTGGAAATTTTGAACACGTGAGCTTCTTCAACGTTCACCTAAATCTAGGTTTACGGGCTTCAAGCATCCTCGCCTCCATCGAAAATGCGGCCGCCGCGGCCAGGATGCCATTCCGAGACCTCCGTTTCAGCAGGCCGGCGTCATAGCCACTATAAACCACCACAACATGACGAGTGAAATTAGTACCGGTTTACATGATTTTATTCACTTTAGAGAAACAAGCATAGAATATATGGCGCACTTCGATGCCTCACCATACGCGAAAATTTACAAGCATGCATAGCGTGTGGAGTCCCACGTCAGTGGCGCCAATACGACTGATGCAAAAAAAGAAAAAATCGTCACGAGATGACGCCCCCCCCCCCCCCCCATATGACGTTAACTTGACCTCAGAGATCGCAGAAATTTGTGACAGCATCACGACGTGCCGTCACCCTATCAGTTTGTGTACTGTACAATGCAGCGTTGCTGAATATAATCTCGGAAGCCGTGGCCGATAACATCAACACCATGCCACGTCACGGTAGGCGGCGTGGCAATGCAGGTTTCTGTAAAGCCCCTGAATAAAATTTGCCGCTCGGGCACACGCTGTAGTTCCCGCAATTCTTTATGCCGACAGTACCTACTGTATTCATGGATCTAATTTCGTAAACGTAACGTGATTGCCTAGTTGCAAACAGTTGCAAGAAATGTATTCGTGATTCAACCAATTCTTGTCTGAAAATCGTTCAATTTGTTTGTTGATTTCCAGTCTTGTTCATACATTACGAGACCATTAACATTACACTAATGTATGACTGTGAAACGTGAAAGTACTTAAGCTTTACGTCCTTGTATCTATCCAACCACATATTTTCAGTAAATAGAGTCATCGGGCATACCTAATCTCCGGCAACCTAAAAACGTCTGAAAAGACTTTGTGTCATAGAGTTTCCTAAACATCCACCAGAGGGGACTCTAGCACTAGTTTCTATGGGAGCTGCAACGCACGGCGCTTCGGCGAGCATGTGATTGACGGGTAGTGCGCGGATTTGTCTAATATTCATAGTTCTGGCTCCGTGTGTGTTCCTGTGGCTTGGAGATGTTTTCTCGCAAAAGAAAAAAAAACAGCAAATGCTCCATGGTTGCGCTTCACCACATTATTCTTTTAGGCTTGCAAATTCAAATCAGGTCACCAAGTTCAAAACGATTCAAGTCGAATGCAAAACCGAAACAAGTGCAATAAACGAAGCCAGAAGTGCGATTCGCCAATAACAAGTATGAAGACTTGGCAAATCCGTGTACTACTCATCATTCCCAGAGTTGCTGATTGGTAGCAGCGTCAGGGTCCCCTCTATAGTTAATCTTAGGAAACTCTATGATATGCGTAATTTGTTTTGCGTGCGCATAATGTGTCTTTCAATAAATGTATCGTTTTTTTCAATAGTAGTGTTCTGATGCAAAAAAATGTTGATTTACTTTGTTTTTAAATTCACAAGGCGCTACCTGATTATGAGAGCATTTACTTTTTATTTTGTATATAGGTATGTCTGCGTGTTCCACAGGTTGCAACGACTTCCCGTTTACCATAAACTAATTGTCAGAACAACCTGATTTTTGAACTGGTGCGTGCGAGTGCGTCAAATTCACAAGCGTTCCACTTGTGCCTCAGGATGTGGCACAGCGCACTGCACGCTGACCATCTTTCATGCTGCTGGTTTGATTCTTATAATACCAGTTTCATAGGGCCACTTCTGTTCGCGATAAATGCCCATCTAGATCTGACTAGTTGATCGCAATAACATGTTCGTACCTGCTACACTGTACACTTTAAGGCGGATCTACTTTGGCGCAGACGCCAGCCAACTCCCGATCACTGAGTCAGATAGTGATGCAGCGATCACGATCGTCTTCATCTCAATCTGGCCTGATCGCGATTGCACGTGGCCATGTGTAAGCCCATGTTTCAGACCTAGTTTGATCTGGATCGACTCTCATAACGTTCAGAAGTTCCCATGTGGCACTGGTATACCGTTTGTGGGTGCTAAGGGTCGGTTTTCTGTTGTTTCACGGCAGTTTACACCAGAAAGCACATGCGCCAGTACGTTTACTTAAAGGTATACGTAAGATTTTCTAAAAGGGGCGACAAATTATCATCAAAAAATACCCCCCCCCTGTCATTATTGGTTGGGCTTAAAGGACACCATGCTTCTCAATGAATGACAAAAAAAAAAAAAGACGAAATCTTGCACTCGGCTGCGCATTGCTTGAGGCACAGCGAAGTTGCCCTACTACGGAGCCTTTCGTGACTGCCACTCTAACTCTAAAAAATAGTAGAGTAAGAAGGGTGTCTGTCCTCCAACAATAATCGTCCTGCGACTCGCATGATTTCTTGAAAATTTGGTGCTGGCCACGCTGATAACGCGCATGTTGTCAGTGACCTGATAGCACCGAGTGCAGAGCCGTAATGCAAGGAAAGGAACGCAAGATAGAGAGGTGTATAAATTTTTGGTGAAGGGCAGACAGGGAACGCAAGATAGATGACCATCATTGTTCTGGGACAAAAAGATGCCGTTTTTTTCACCCGATCTTTTCTTAAAGTGTATAGGTTAACCTTGCTTGAACTTGGCCAGTTGGCACCACCGGTAGGAGCTCGAACAAGGCGGTGCTTGTACACAGCTCTCCCACCTACTGTATCCAGACGTAAAGCGGGCATCGTTTCGACTATACGGTGATTGCCAACATCTTTCATCGTCTCTTGTCCCCTTTTTGATCCGCATATTCACGATCTGCTCGTCATTGCCGTTATCGCACACAAGCCTCGCTTTATGATCCTCCGCTTCTTCTGCAGGGAGGGAGCACGTGCGATACTTTCTTTGCGCGTCTCATGGCTGTATTTGCTCCAGCGTCGGCACATGATTGCGCGAGGTATATCAGTCGCTGGGCATAGCTTAGCGGTGTAGCAGCTGCGCAGTTCTAGCTACTGCGCCTACGTGTCTTGGCGTGGAGTCACGAGGTTATGCCGAGTATTTCAGCATCTGCGGTGTCACTGGCTGCCGCGGCCACGGCGCAGCTGGCGTTTCGTTAAATGCGTGAATTTTGCGGCCGATTAAAATGTGGAAAGGAAAAGATGCCATGCTTCTCACGAAGCCATGCTTTTTGTCCCTTTTGGTCCCTAGATGAGAAGTGAACAGCTCTTGGGATGCCACATTTGCGGCCATCAGCCACTGTTATCATCAAAAGCCCGTGTAACAGTTACTGTGCAATTGTAGGAGGAATACTTCTCGCCACCGTCCACCATTGTTTAGTGATTGTGTGACGCCCCCTCCCCCCGGTTCCCTTTGTGCGCACGCTTATGCGTAATTGTTCGTTTTGTGGCTTCTATGACACATTTGAACACCTCGTTTAAGTGTACCGCATTTGCTGCGCAACAAGAATTGCTATTCGTGAAAAAATACAGACTTATCGGATTGTGTGGCCGCTGAAGATAGTCTGCTTTCAGTGGGTGGGGATGCTTGACGTGACCAGGACATTCCAGCCCGGCTAGCACTCACAAAGAAAACATTTCAAGTAAGAACACTGACTAAGCCTCTAATTTACAGTTTTCTTTTTACGTGTAGGAAATTATATTTTCTCGTCTGCAATGTCTGTTTACCTCTCTATTTTGTTTCCTTTTTTTGTGCATTCTTCATTTTTTTCCCTATCTTGGCCTGCTGATGGGGCAAGCTGGTGGGCGCCTCCAGGTAATATGTCCAGCTTGCTTTCTTCTTCTGTACCTCCCTTTGTTATTGTATGAATATCAGTAAATGATAACGGTGATGGTGGTTGCTTCGTTTTACAGGCTCCACTTTGTCGTCACTACAAAGGGACAGCAGTTTAGCAGCCTTACAGGGAAAGTAAAAATTCATTTATTTAAAATGGCACACTCATAAAGACAAAATGCAACCGTAGTGAACGTAATACAGCACATGCTGGCACACCAAACGAACAAGGTCCATCACGCTATTACCGTAGAGTTGTATATGACCCACATCTTCGATTTCTGTGTACTTGTGTTTGTGTGTAGTGCGTGCGTGTGTGTGTGTGTGTGCTGCTGTCCGCATGGAAAAATCACTAGTGTTCTTTACCGAACAGTGGGAAAACTGAGATATATTGGTTATTCGACCACTCTCTAAAGAGCAGCAAAAACTTTTTTTTACTTGATTGATTTATTGATTGATTGGTTGATTGAATGGTTCAGATGTATACTCGAAGCAAATAACTGATAAAATTCGAGATGGCCTTGGGGCTAGTAGATGGACTAATGCGATATAACGGTGAAAACCAGTCAGTAGGTGTCTGACATGTTCTTCAAGGCGAGGCGCTGCGTTGGCGTGGTCATCGATGGCAAGTATAAGGGTAGGCACGCACTCGCAGGACACTCGAGAAACAACCCGTTTTTTTTTTCGAAGAATGGTCGCGAGAGCAGGGATGGGAGAGCGCCATAGCACTCTACTGCTCACCTACCTTAACGTAGTATAATGACTCCGAGTTATCTCGTTCGGAAAACGTTAAACCTGATGGGGCCACAGTATACATTGCTAGTTCTGTGAAATAAGCGTGTCGACTGCTTCAATTATGAGCTCGACGTAATGCTTGAAGCTCTGATCAAGTGGGTCCAGTGCTGGCAGGTTGGGAAGAGACTTGCACAACTCTGATCCGCCTTCGTGGCTTCCACACAACGGCGTCAGAGCATCGCCGAACACCTTTTCGACCAAGCTGACGGTGAAATCTCTCCCTCCAACTTTTTCGCAAGATTTTAGCGCTGGTTCAAGGCAGTCGAATAAGCCACCATACGAGCTGAAATGAAAAGCGGAGGCGGTGAAAGAAGGTCCAGTAAAACAGGTAATTCACAGGCAGCGGTCGCGGGTAGCACTCGCGCGCTAGGCTTTCAGCCTGGTAACCCCACTGACTTAGAACAATAATGACTACATTTGCTTAAGCGTGTTTGAATACTTTTTAATAGAGCAAGGCAGGCTAAGAAGTGGTGAATTTACTCATGCTCTGCTGCACAATACTTTAAATACGTTGTGGCGACTGTAAACGGTTCTAAAGCTTCGGTTTATTTACCATGTGCTACACGCTTACGAGATCAGGATGCAACTTGGCCAGCTGTATTTTCCGAATAACTCCTAGGCTGAGCTTCAGAAGCACTCTCTTTTGCCCCTCGGCGAACAAATCGTCATATTTTCTCACTCCTTTACCAGCGCAGGCAAAAAATCACTACGCAAAGTATGATTAATATTTGAAAGGCTTTCCAATGAATTAAATTTCATTCGGCGGTCACTGCAAAAGATCAATACACAGGCGAAATAGGCCATTTTTCACTAATCACATAGCGGTGTTGCGTTTCACTCTTTATCATCAGCATCATCATAAACCTAATTACGTCCACTGCAGGACAAAGGCCTCTCGCATGTTCCGCCAGTTAACGCGACCCTGTGCTTGCTGCTGCCAATTTATACCCGCAAACTTCTTAATCTCATCTGCCCACCTAGCCTTCTGTCTCCCCCTAACCCGCTTGCTTTCACTGGGAATCCAGTTTGACTCTTGCGTCACCCTCAAGGACCTGGAAACGCCGCTAAGAGCGCAGGAACCACTCTATCCCAAATTGCTCATGCACAACGTTTCTGCGGTCGTTTTATATTTGTTAGACGTCTAAAATGCTACTGCTATAAAATCCATGTGATAGTTCAGTAAACTGATTCAAAGACTAATCTAATCCATGGAGGTTTATTGTAACACAGTTTGACACAATTCTAGTTGTGAGAACATGTACAAATAATTAGGATAACTGATTTGCTACTCTACACGTTGGAACAGGATGGGGGAGATTGCAAGAGGAAGATGAATAGAGAGGAGGATAGCACGTAACACAGCACACATACAGATGCTTTTCCTTCTCTACAACTTCTCTCTCTCTCTCTCTCTACAAATAATTTCAACCTTTAGCAATCATGTAAACAGGAGACGGATAAGGCAAATCGCGCCACATACTGCTCTCGAATAATTCTTCACGATTAAGAATTTATTCTCGATAGTACATTTTCTAAGCAGAAACAAATAATTGGTAACAGGCGCACAAACGATATTTGGCTGGCGCTACAGCCCAGCCCATAGAACTGTTCAACCATGTCTGCTTTTGGGGAAAGTGCGTGATAGTAGAAAGTTCAGTTTAACCTTTCTTCATTGTTTGCTGAATGAGGTAGAAGCATTTTGAACAAAAAAAGAGGGGGAATTGCACGGGATTGCTTTCTTTGTTAGGCATGATGCTACTTGAAGCGAACAGGAAAGAATATTGTGGCCATGCAATAAGAGGACCATGCAGATTTACTCACCAGCAGAAATAAGCGAAGAAGCCTTCCCTGGGCGCCTTCGAAATGGCCTTCAGCTTATGTCCAAAGAAATCGTTGACGCAGCCATGGATTTTCGTGCCAGCAGAATTCAAGCAGCCGACAGATTTGTGGTATGCTGGGTAACAGTCATGAACATCAGGTCAGCATTATACTGCTAAGTAGCCGTGATCAGCATCGAAAACATGGACCATTGTTAAAGTATAAAGAGCAAAACAAAAGCAATTACACGACGTGCTATTTTTCATGCTACGTTCAGTTGCTAGCAAGTATTTTTTTTTTCCGAGAGGTAAGACTTTTTCAAGTGTTTTATAAACTCGGGCTAGAACCATCGGAACTGCGTTTTGAAAAGCAATTTTACGCACAAATCTATGAGCGGTGTCACTGATCAAACAACGCCAAGGCACGTAAAAAAAAAGAAACTGAGGTGATTGTTTCGGCACGTAGGCGATACGCGAGAAAAACAAAATTGCCCCGTATCTACAAGTTTTACTGCGAATGTCGTTGAAAGACAATAGTCTTGCGTCCAAAAAGAGTAGACAAAACGTTTATTTGATGTTCTACGCGAGAAAATCGGTCAATTGTATTTTGGAGGCGCTGCGTTAGAGTGCTTCGATCCGTGCATCGAAGGCAAACGAGCGCATCAAGACACGTGGACATGAGCGCTATCTGGCAGATATCTTCGAAAACGAAGAAAGGCATGCGTGTCCGTCTTGGAGGCGATAAGGTGTAGAACGCTAAGCGACGGGCAGGTGCCACCGCCATGTCGTCTTAGCAAGGCGTATGAAACACCTGCTTTGTTTAACGTCGTGTTGCATTGTCAGCGCAGCGTGATGAACGCTACTGCCCTTGGAATTACTTCTGTATGCCTTCTCTGTTTTTAAGACACACATATAAAATAATCAGGTGTTGTTACGGTGCCTCAGATATGCGCAATAATTGTTTTTTATTGACAATTGCAAAAGTATGAAGGCTGAAGCTTGCGCAATATTATTGGGCTTTGCGGATGTGGTTGGTTGTTTCGGCTATCGTTTGGTGCCGTTTGGGGTATCGTTACATCGGACCAACAGACAAATGTACAAAAACAAAGACAAAACTTTTGGTGTCAAAGTACCCCAAAAGGACTATTGTCATTAAACATTCACAGAGAAGAGGCTTGAGAGAGAAGGGCCGCAAGTCTCTAAAGCTCCTCTTGTATCCTCGTCTTCAGGGCTTTTAGCTTATATCGCGAAAAACATACCTTAGCCTGAAGGCCCACTCCCTAATTCATTGAAAGAATGAAACATATTTTCTTAAACTGAACGCAAATATTTTCAGCGTGTTCACTCTGTTTGAACCTGAAGTAAACAAAGTAGTAACAATGAAACTTCTAATAAACATGGTACACGACTGCTGGTACAAACTGCGTGGAATGATGGACCATTTCAATAATTCCATCTTGTCTTCTCAAGTAAAAATTAAACTAACATAAAAATTCAGTAAAGTGATTTGAAGAGTAATATAATAAACGCAATTTTTCTATTTGACACAGCTTGAACATCATGCCAGTACTGAACAACCTTAATAAGTTATTGAATCCTTCAACAAAGCCATGTAAAATTAATGCTGACACGGCCAACATATCCACTTCAGATGATTATGCAGGCACTGCTGACGGGACAGTGTATTGATTACGGGTTCATGTTGATAAATTTATGCATCTAAAATAAAATCGTTGCATTTATTTATAAAGGCGTTAAAAGCGCAAGTCATATTCGTTGTAACATTAGAAGCCGTGCAGCTAAAAATAAAATCTTTCATAAAATCATTTTATCTTCATGATCCTTTGAGCAAAGAAGTATCATTACGTTGACGCATAATGGATTACCGTTGTACAGCTTAGAACCCGGGGTGCAGATCTCGTCGATGCTCGCCTTGTAGGAGTCCAGCGCCAGTATTGCGGCATCCTTGAATACATCAATGAGACAGTCATTGACGAAGTTCCTACTGCATGATATCTGTTCCTTGTACGTCCTGTAATGAATAAGGCGAACACAGTGTTAAATACCATCTGCAGATTAATGAATAATGCTTTCAAATACTGTGAGCACTCCTTGTAGGTATTCAGAAGGCTTTGTAGCACGAAACGCTAGTGTCGTAGCTGGGCCACGTACTCCCTTCAGTAGCGCTTTTATGACAGTTACAGCTGTCTTATGCATTTATTTTCGGTACTCACAATGTTTTATTATAACAGGCATTTGGTATGTCTTCAAAGCAAAAAAAAACAGAGAGCACAAAAAAAAAACAAAAAAAAAACGTCCATCTATTCAACACTCCGAGTACCACCATCTCGCATCTTTTCATCATATATTCCGCATATGCACCGCCATCCAGTGAACATTGCAAGGACTAAACGAGAGGTGGCACACGCACAATTTCTTACGGCTTGAGCTTCGTGTCTACTTCCCACCTTTAACCACTTCGAGTTCATGGTGCATAGTAGTTCACTGTATTCATGGCACTGCGGCCCAAGGCTCGCTGCCCAGCGAGTATAACGTAGCAACCCTTTCTTGTCAGATAGTGCTCATGTACATGCCAATGACTGCTAAGGGTGAATGAGAGACAGGAGAATTCGGTTTTAGATAACGCGCACGCTGCGAACTTTTTATTGTTCAACAACGCACAGAATAAATCTCTCACCAGCCCCACCTTGGAGATCAAAATGTAAGACTGGTTACACCCTACGACTACTACTACGACTACGAGGGACGAACGGGTACTGCTATAAGGAGCTTCGCCCCTAAATGTGTTGCAGGGCCCCTTTAAGTTGATCAAGCTTAGCTCTGTAGCAGTTCACAAGTTACCGCGAACGTGGCCCTTTATCAGTGCATAATTGTTTATAGTGAAGCGGCCGTATCCGGATACCATTGCTCTGGCAAAAACTGCGTGTAGTTTGATCGGTCAGGTGTTAGCGCTCGCGTCCATTCTTGAGTGAGATCATGAGACAGCGGACAGCCTCGTTTTTACTGGGTTCCCGTCGCTATGTTGGAATTATAGCGAGATTCAGCATGACGGTCGTTTTGCTCGGTGCAGCGCGCGTGTCCTCTTACGCGAGCCGTTTCTTGAGTTTAGGCCATACTGTGCAGAACGGGTCGACTGTTAGCTGCAGTAGAGTAAAAAACTTAAGGACGCTTGGTAATGCATACTTGGTGAACTGAAGTACAATAGACGGGACAACAAAAGGGGAAGATAGACGCTTCGTCCTTTGTGTTTCTGCTTGTGTTGTCCTGTTTATATCGCTTCGTTTCATAGAATTTTATAGCTTTACTGGTGCATCGTGTCATTTTGTTGCTGTAACGTTGATACATACGCCCTAGCGGCGAAGCTGCAACTTTTTAATGGCGATAAAAAACTATAAAGAAGCAAGGTTGACTACACTGCAACCTACAGTGCACTTGAATTGCTTAACAACGGAAGCTTGCGCAAATGAAATTCTCACGGCAGCTAAGAAATGTGGCGTCCACTGCGAACGTTCATAGAGTTCAATGCATTTGTCCCCTTTCGACAGCGGATATATTTTAAATAGCACTCCCGGATTGGCTAGAGTTTCAGGGAGATATTCGCAACCTGATAAAAGATGGGAAAAAAATGGTGGCGTATCTTAGTGCGTTACAGCAAACGTCGTCTACAGACCACAGTCCCACAGTCTTCTGCCAGCCGTACTACTTGAGCCTTGGTCTCATCCGCAATCACGCGTGATGCCTCAGACAGTGCCTTGCCTAAGTTTAATCAGTCACATCTAGCTGACATTGATGAAATAGAGGAGGCGCTGCGTAAGATATGGACGCCACCTGGCAGTAATGTTGCGAGACAAACGCTTTGGTTCATGGCATCCGCGATGAGCGCGCACCGGTGGTTTTCTCTCCGGCCGTTTGAATGGCCGCACTCCCCGTCAAGATAAACAGTGCGGTTTTCAGAATTGCGTATCTACGTATTTTCTAAAGAGAGAAACACGATGCCTAACACTTTCGTATTGCCCTGCCGCGGTGGTCTCGGGGCTATGGTACTCGGCTGCTGACCCGCAGGTCGCGGGTTCGAATCCCGGCTGCGGCGGCTGCATTTCTAATGCAGGCGGAAATGTTGTAGGCCCGTGTGCTCAGATTTGGGCGCACGTTAAAGAACCATAGGTGGTCGAAATCTCCGGAACCCTCCACTACGGCGTCTCTCATAATCATATGATGGTTTTGGGACGTTAACCATTTCGGCCCTGGCGGTGTCAATTGACACCACCACCCAACATTTCCCCTATATATCTCGGAAACGTAACCAATACTACTCATTCTTTGGGGCATAGTTCTTCAATAATTCCCACTGCAATTGGCACTAATATTGTGGCACGTTTGTGGAGGTAGAAGTGGAGGTAGCAGTGGCGGCGGCGGCGGCGGCGGCGGTGGCGGTGGCGGTGGCGGTGGAGGCGGCGGTGGCGGCGGCGGCGGTGGCGGCGGTGGTGGTGGTGGTGGTGGTAGTAGTAGTAGTAGTAGTAGTTATCCACCTTCACGGCCAGACTTCACGGCCAAACAAAACGGAGCGGCAGGCGCGCACCATTTTCAATTGAGAAGAAAACCCGCGCATGTTAATAATCAATAAAAAATAGTTGTTTTTCAAGCAATATATTACAGAGACGAGTATTGTCGACTTAATCGCCAAAAAAGTTTGCTTTTGTTTCAATGCCTTCTTAAAAGACCTAGTTTAAGAAGGACGCACTTTGAGAGCTATCTGACCTGAAAGGGTTGCCACAATAAACTCGCTGGGCGTAACCTTCTTGGTTTTAGCAAGGTTTGGCGAGGGTTGGGCCGCAGTGCCATGAATATAGTGATGTAGCATACAGCAACTAGAGGCGGCGAAAGGTGGGAAGTAGCGACGAAGCGCAGGCCGTAAGAAAGTGTGCGAGTGCCACCTCTCGTTTAGTTCTAGGAATGTCCGCTGTATGGCGGTACTTCAACATGCTGAATATATGATTAAAATATGCGAGATGGCGGTATTTGAAGTGTTCAATACATGAGCGGACCGATGAACGGATGGACAGACAGACAAACAGATGCATGGACGGATGCGCGGATGAATGAACGGACGGATGGATGCATGGACGAATGCCGAGATGGATGCACGATGAACGCACGAGTGGACGCACGGACAAACGAATGACCGCACAGACCATCGCACAGACGGACGCGCGGATGGACGGAAGCAAGAACGAACGTAGGGGTTGACGCTTCGCCCCACTCATCATCATGCGCTCCATGGATATGCTGTGATTTTTTTTTTTGACCGGGGTTCACCACAGCTCCCCTGACACATTTAGGTACTGTATATGCCATTGTAAAATATATACAAATACTTGCAACGAATAAATTACTTGAAAAAGTTAGTCGATGGTATACTCTATTCGGCGAGCCCTCTCTGCGCAGAGCATGGTGCTATCCGACTCGGCCGCAGAGCGCTTGATCCACAGCTCAGAAACGGTAGCTATGTGAATACCCCATTGGCCATTGGTGTTACAAAAAAGCTCGGTGGCTTCAACGTATTCTCGTTTTCACTAGCGACATGAGTGAAAACCACGGAAGGTGCGCTTAAAAGGTCGTCTTCCGCACGTTGCGATGCGTGCACTGTTATTTCGTGGCGAGGGTAGTATGTACGTCCCGTGCTTTCACCGCAAGTTCTCGTTAGCGCAGCAGAGAGCACGAAGGTCTCCTTGGTCACTATACGGTGACCGCATTGGCGAAAAGAGCACGTCGCTTACCCACAGACGTTTGCGACAGTTGTTGGTTCACATTCGTCCTGTTCTATTCGTGTGTCCTCGCTGCTTAAGGAGGGCGCTGCAGCTTTCAAGCTGTTTTCCATTGTTTGCGTGACGTTAAAAATTTTTTTTGGACAGAATAATCAGCCATGGTCTTCGCGCGCGCGCGTTTGTGTGTGTGTGTGTGTGTGTGTGTGTGTGTGTGTGTGTGTGTGTGTGTGTGTGTGTGTGTGTGTTAACCTCATCGTGCATGAAATAATCAGTGATGCTGTCATCAAGCGTGTGTGAGTAGCGACGGCAGGAGTGAGTAGCAAAGAAGTTCGCTTTTGACATTATTGACACTTTCCGCGGCGGCTACGATCACGACGACGCTATGCAAGTCTCATTGAGGAGTGAGGCTTGAGCCGCCAAGCTCCTTTGAAGAAACTATCTATCTATGCATCTATTATGAAGCGTTTTTATTCGAACCAAGGAAAATTTGGCTATTTGTATCCATCTGTCTAACTGTAAGCGCGCGAACGCTTTCATAGTCGTCTACTAAACTTTGTACATGCCGAAACGGCGTAGGTGGCTGCAGTGTTTGTAGTAAGTTGTTTAACTCTATCACAAGCTTTGTATTTTATTCTTTGGAGATAACGAGTTTTTTTCTATAGTGTTTTATATTCCCACAGGAAACACTGATTCCAACGAACGCCTTTCAACTTAGTTCCGACATAAAAGACCGAAGTGATGTAACTTGAGGGCTATTGTTTTGTCAGACAAAGGGCTACCCTTTACATGCCGCTGCACTCAACGTACCTGTTTAATCCATGAAATTCATAACAGTTCTGAATTTACACAAAGGTGTCTGCCCAGCTCGTAATGCTTCAATGAATAAATAAATAGAAAATTAGGGCAAAAGCAGCTACTTGCGATAGCTTCACACGAAATCGTCACCCACGAAGGGTGGGAACAGCTAGAATTTTTGTATTTGACTATCCTCATTTTGTTATTCCTCCAGAAAAATAATTCGAAAAAAAAAAACACATGCCCGGCAAATAAGCTGATATTTCTCCACCGTGGACACGGTCGCTACTCACCTCTGCACACTGCTAAGTTGTTCTTCAGTCACTCCGTCAACAACGCCTTCCTTTATTAACGTCTGAGTACTACTCTATGCTATGCACATCAACTACATACAAATATACTATATTTTATAATCACCTATATACCACGAACCTCCACTATATACCACAAACACCAACAATATACCATCGAATAAATGCCATGGTCATCGACACCAGCTCATCTAAAGAGTTTGCTGGCTCGGATCCGTGCTCGTGGGACAAGCTAATCCTCTTCTGTCGCCTCTTACCTGCTACTCGCACTTCTGCTCCCACGAAGCAGCAAAACCATGCGCTCGTGCAAGGATTCAGAATGTACCAGTGCATATTGCGCGATGAATACATCTATTTTTATCTGTCAAAGTAAAGAGTGCCGACAGAGCACAGGTTTTCGCATGTGTTCTCTTTAGCGTTGACTGAAAGGAATGCGACATGGTGATTCTCCACTTACCTACATTGCTTTACGAATGGCGCACCCGAGGTGGCGATCTGCGATCTTTTTCCGAAAGGAAGGTAATCGTCACCACAAGCGCGCAGTTTCTCTAATGTGCAACCATCTTTCAGCTTGGCATGAGAAGCACCTGTAAGGGATATAATAATGCAGCCTTCACATGCGCAACTAGAAAAGTGTATAAATATTGACACTCTTGGACACCTGAAAAAAAAAAAAAGCAGAGATGTTCGCTGTAGTGTACAGCCTTCCCGAATACTCGCCCAGGAAAAAAAAAAAAACTGTTGATCATCTGGCAAAGCTCGAAGCACTGTCCTATGCATTATTTTTTTGTTATTATCATGTGGTGGTTTTGGGACGTTAAACCCCACATATCAATCAATCAATTATTTTTTGTTATTTTCACAGTGCGAAAGTAATGGCGTGGCCATTACCTTGAGTAGATAACATGGGGCGCATCGTAACACAAATAATGCGATGTTGCATTACGAAAAATGGTGGGCACTCTTCTCACTAAAGCCTAAGAAATAAAAAAAAACAAATAAAGACACCATATTGTGAAAACCACTTTCAAATTTCCGCATTTCTTTACATCGTGTACGTCTCAGAGTGATTGTCAAGCATAGCAGTGAATGGGAAATCCACGAAAGTTATCGTAATAGGAAAGGGCGAATACCAAAGTCAATACTGGTGTAGTTTTCTTACGCTTACTTGAGGTTGCCTACCTGTTACAATTAATAAAACACAGGCGTTTTGAATCTCTTACTTCGTTTGTACCAATTTTTTCATATTTCATATTACAGAAAATTCAAGTAAAGTTCTAATAAGATGACATAACACCACTTTTTGTTTGAAATATGTGTTCTGGCAAGGAAACTTTTGCGGTTTTTCGCTAGGTTTGCTCAAAACTCAGATGATATTCCACTTGCAAAAACAAGTGTTTTTCGCGGCCGAAATTTCGGTAAGTTTTCAGCTGAGCCTATTTTTTTCAAATGTATGCTAAAAATCAGTATTCCGTGTCCAAAATCTGCATCGAGCAGAAGTTTCATCAAGATCTGTATTAGTGACAGGGCCTAGTTTTCTGCTATGTGTATTCGCCACGTTACTTCTCCGTTCTAAACATTCATGCGATAGCGTCAAACAGCTTGGTTTGTAGAAATTCCAGCGTTGGCGCCTTTGACGGTTGTTGTTGGCTGTGAGCGAAGAACTATCATCCTGTCCTAACCACAAAGTTGAGAAAGATTGAAATTGAATACTTAATAAAAATTATAATTACGTGAGAATCAAACTGAGGCCGTCTGCATGGCGAGCAGGTGTTCGACCAGAGAACCTCGCAACTTGTAATAGCCTTGAAAAAAAAAAGAATTGCTATCTCAATGTCGTGTAGTTGAAGAATTCCCCTTAAGTATGTTATAATACATGCAGAAGCTGATATTCGCACCAGCTGTCAAAACATGCGAATTGCGCAAGCAGTGGGTGTTTCTAAAGCGCACCATTTACAAAGCGTACAACATAGTTATTTCTCATTGGTTGCGAAGGTTTCAAGGAAATGAGACGCTCTTTAGGCTTGCGTGTCGCGTTGCCGAAGCGTAGTGAGCCCACCGCCAATCAGCGAAAAGAAAGAATGGTGGTCGTGTTGGGAACTTATAAACTGTACTTCCAGTAGGCGTTATAAGATAGTTTGAAAAAGTCCCATGTTTTGCACATAGTTGCTTGTTTCTTTACGGATCGATTGAAGCATGCTCCAAGAATCGAAGAGAGGCTAGCAATTGGGAAGGTGATGTAAAAGGGACCCGATTACGCAATCGCATTTTACTCTTGAAGGCGAAGCTCAAGCATGCTTTAAATTATTTACATCTCCAGTAAATGGTAGCAGAAAGACCATATAATAGCAAACGCTTAAAAGGTTGAAAGCACAAATAGTCTTACCGATCATAGACGTCGCGAACAGGATAATTCCAACGCCAGCGTATGTTCTTAGCATCTTCGAAGCCCTTCCTTACACGCAGACCAGAAACAACTGAAGTGAAGCACGATAGTTGAGAGCAATTTAACAGAAAGTACATTTGCTATAGGGAAACGAACAAGGCAAAATTTGCGCCATGGAAAATGCTGTAGCGACCCTCACATCATATGTGCGCAAACTTGATTTGGGTTTTTATTGAGTATTCAAACCACTATAACGTGCGTCGAAGCTTTCCTATCAAGCACTTCCTTTAAGGAAAGTGTCTTATTACCAGCATAAATGTATCGCAGATTTTAGCTTTTCTTCATAGCCGTGTTTCCAAGAAGAAGCTGTGGAAAAGCAGCGGCACGCAGACTGGAGAAGGTCTGAGTGCGTGCTTTGTGTTTGAAAAAAGTTGTAGTCCCTCGAGCATGCTCTCACACTCTAGAATTACGTCGCGAGCTGGAAGACCAATGACCGTGCATTCGGAGAACCTTTTCGAGTGCATGAGCGCCACTAATTTATCGGTCACGCTCCCCATCGGTGGCCACGCTTCGGTTGTCCGGACATTGGTCTTATTCGGATCGGTCTTCTTAATTTGTATTCTCCTATGTTGTGAGCCACCCTTAGCATCTAGGGTGGCAGCAAGCACTGTACTGGGAAAAAAGCAGTGTGATTGGACGCCATATCCCTTCCAAAGAGAAAATATTTTGCCTGTTCGGTGAACCTGCACTTGTGATCGCTCCTTATGTGTGGGCGAAATGCAAAATGCTCGAGACCCGTATATTTAGATTAGGGTGACGCTTGAAAGAAAAAAAGCCTGGTGGTCGAAATTTTTGCTGCCCTTCACTGTGGCGTTCCTCATAATCATATCTAGGTTTCTAGATGTAAACCTTCCTCATCGCTTCAATTATTATTATCCGTCTTTATAGAGAGGGTGTGAGGCCCTGCTCTAAGAATACAAAAAAGTGCTCGAAACTACATACTGCGGTTATATGTGTTGACGTTTTGCTCAATACAGATACACACCTCATATTTTGTTGAATATAATCTGCAAACATTTTTTTGCTAAGTGTGTTTTATACGTGTTGTTCCACCCAACCATGGCAAAAAAAAAAGGAATATTTTTTCACACCTCCGGCTCCATCAACAAATGTACACTTTTTATAATGACATCATTTTGTAAACACGATGTCTATGCGACTGCCACATTTATGTGCTAAAATTTGACAAATACCTCAAGTATATAGATTTCCTCAATCACTTTGATATGAAATTGTTTTATGGGGAGGTCCACCAAGGCTTCACTGACGCATTTTCTATCACGGAGACGATGTTGTAAAATGTAAACTAGCACTTTCAAAAGAAAAAAAAAACGAGAAGCAAAAGAGGTTTTGTTACAAAGCGTGGATCCAGCGACCGCTCAATCCTCGGCGCATGACGCAAAACAAGCTTGCTAAGAGCAAGCTATTTACGTACACCGTAATCCATTTGATGGTCCACAGAGCTCCGAAGCTCCAGTGCGTTACTCGCGAGATGGCGCGAAGGCCTCGCGTTGTGCGCGCTCTATAGGTCGTCGATTTCCTTTCGCGTTTTGAGGAGCACGTGGTTTTCACAGCGCATGGTCTCGCTTGTCAGACTCGTGCTTCGAGTGGGCTCAAAGGTCACTTCGCTCGCTTGCACGGCCGTGTTTACGAAAGGATCACGCTGCTCAGTAGGAATTGTGACAGATGCTTGCGCGTGTATTGTGTACACCTGCGTGTTCGTTTCATGTGCCTTTCTTTCTGTTTGAACATTGTGCTTCCAAGTGTCGATCTGTGATAGCTAGCTAGTCCACGCTCGTCCTAATGATATATGAGGTTTAGTGGCCCGAAACCACCATATGATTATGAGAGACACCGTAGTGGAGGGCTCCGGAAAATTAGACCATCTGTGCTTCTGTACCATGCATATAAATCTGAACGAACGGGCCTACAATATTTTCGCCTCCATTGAAAATGCATCCGCCGCTGCCGGGATTCGATCCCGCGACCTGCGGGTCTGCAGCTGAGTACCTTAGCCTCTGGACCACCGTAGCGGGGCGCACGCTCGTCCTGTACATGCCCATTTCGTGCGTGCTTTCTCTATGAGGTGTGCGCTGCAGGTTTTGATGTAGTTGCCGTTCTTCTCGTGCTTACGAAATTCGATGCTATAACATTCATTTCTTCAGATTTATGCCGAAACATTGCGCAATACAAGCTCAACTCCATCTGTGAAGACATGTTTCACTTTGGTGTTATACCGATTCCCAGAAAGAGGTATCAACCACGTTTTTCTCTGTCAAGACTGTATATTTAGTTTTACTTTTTAAGATGTCATATCCAAAATGTCCAAAATGTCTGTGTACAAAATGCCGGTCTCCAGCTTAACTTGAAACAGTGCCTATTCGCCGCTAAAAAACTAACTATACTAGTCCACGTCGTCTCCAAAGAAGGCATTCTTCCTGATCCTGCTTAACTTCCAGCCGCCTCCGAGTTCCCGAAGCCTACTAACCTGAAAGCACTGCGCACCTTCATTGGCCTATTTTCATATTTTCGGCGCTTCGTTCGTAATTTTGCTACTGTCATCGCACCTCTCAAGACACTCCTCCAAGGCGACAACGAACTATCTACCTGGTCAGGAGCTTGCGACGATGCATTTACGACACTTCGACGCCTGCTTACGTGTCCTCCAATTTTGCGTCACTTTGCTGCGAGCGCACGCACAGAAATTCACACTGGCGCTAGTGGTGTTGGCATTGCAATGGTGCCGTGCTCGCACAACGTGACGATGCCAACGCCGAATACGTGGTTGCATATGCCAGTCGTGCACTCACGAGACCCAAGACCAATTACACCGTAACCGAAAAAGAGTGCCTGGTCATCATATGGGCTCTACAGAAGTTTCGCCCCTATTTTTACGGTCGCTCTTTTGGCGTCGTAACAGACTACCACGCTCTGTGTTGGTTGTCAAACCTCAAAAACCCGTCAGGTCGCATTGATCGGTGGACCCACCGACTCCAGGAATACGACATCCGGGTCGTATATCGCTCTGGCCAACAACACTCTGATGCTGACGCCCTGTCACGCTTCCCGCTTATTTCAGACGCAAGCGCATGTAGTCAAAATCACAATATTTTGCCACTCGACATCTTGGACATGGCCTCGGAGCAACGAAACGACCCTTGGATCGCCACAATTCCGAACTTTTTGTCAAGCCCCCTGACCACCCCGGCTCCACGAGCGCTACGCCACCAAGTGCTGCATTACGCTATCCGCTATGGTCTTTTGAAATGAAATGAACAGATTTTATTTCTGGAGAGAATACAGAAAAACCAAGCGAAGCTAAAGACCATTCGGCCTGACGTGGCTTCGCTACGCTACGTTCTGGTAGTTACTGCCGTAACTACCAGAACGATGGTCGCACATGGTTATTGGTCGTGCCCCGCCATCTTCGTCACGATCTCTGCTCCGCTTTCCGCAATGACCTTCAGTGTGGCCACGGTGGCGTGTTCAAGACGTACGCGCGCCTTCGCCTACGCTATTATTGGCGCGGAATGTACAGCTTCGTCTGCAAATACGTCCGCTCATGCCTCGCCACCCAACGACGCAAACAAGTCTCGCATCTCTCCACAGCACCCCGAGTTCTTCCAGAGTTGAAATTTGCCAAGTGTGCTTCTAGCATTTTCTCTAGCAGACGCTAGTTTTAGGGAGTGTTCATGCGCTCCTGATTGAGGCGGGCACGTGGCGGCTGTCTAGGTATTTTGTACTCCCAGTGCCACCTGTTTCGCTGTCAGGCTGGTATTCAAACAAATGACGAATTAATCGAAGTTTGATGCTCTCGTGTAAAAAACAGACGTTTTTTTTAGTATATACTTCCCTGCGTGCTGTGGTATAGCTGTTTGCTTCACAAAGGCTTTCATATACACGTTTTATATGTCGTCATATAAACCGTGACCTCCCCCCCCCCCCCCCCCCGTAAGTGACATTTGAAGTAAGAATAACAGCTGGGACGCCGAGTAAACAAGTTGTTATCGTATCGCTGATTCATTCACGTTTTGTGAAGATGTCTGATTACTTTTACTGTGAAACTGTATTGCCTTGATCCTGGCAGAACGCATCCGTGGACAGAAAAGCTTGCGGAACAACAATCTTAAAGTAAAAGTGCTAATTTTGTGAGTTGGTGGGTATTCATGGCGAAATTTGTAGCGCAGGAGCACAAAGAAGACAAACGAGCTCTGACCTATATTTTTATTGGTTTGAAGACTACCTAACATATCAGCACAACGAGTACGCATGGAGCATGAAAATATCAGTTGCTCTTCGACCTCTCACCAACGCCGAATGCCTTCTCCACAAGAATCGCTATAGGTATTTTCACAGGAGAAAAAATGCCGCCATGCTGGGCTGCGTGTGGCAGCACAAAGGATGACGTCACAGTCTCGGAAGTGCATTTTTTATGTAGTGACGCGTAGTCAGCGCAGTCTATAAAGCACTGTAGCGGTGCACAGTGATGTGAAAGCTTCTATAGTCAGTGGCGGAACTTATCACCATTCTTGGGCTCACTTGTCACGCGACGTAGAGAACGTGTTGGTGCTGTTTCCAGAAGTTGCACTGTGGACTTGTTGCGTTCGTGACGCGCCTCATTCGCTCGGAGTAAGAGGAGCAAAGATTGAAAGAGCGTCTACGCATACCGAAGCACAAGCGGACGCGAAAACGAAGTGCAGCCGCTGCCGCTGAGTTTCACCGGCTTCCTTCACCGTAGCAGTGAAAATACATGTTTTTTTCCCAGCATCTGCATCAATGGAGCCACTGCAGTCACCTTAAAGTTCTTTATCTCCTTCTTTTTTAATAGTAATAGATTCTTTTTATCAACTGCGATGTCCACTGCCTTAAATGCCCATGCTGGTAACCACTTCTTCTGTTATCAGTAACAATACTGCAACGGCACTATACGACATGACGTTCGCGATTAAGGCTAGCAGGCTAGGACCAACTTAGCGCCTAAAAGAAATTGATTTATATGTGGGTTTAACGTCCCAAAACCAGCATATGATTATGAGATACGCTGTAGTGGAAGACTGCGGATAATTCGGCCACCTGGGGCTTTTTAACGTGCGCCCAAATCTGAGCACACCAGCCTACAACATTTCCGCCTGCAGTCACCACAGCCGGGATTCGATCCAGCGACCTGTGGGTCAGCAGACAAGTACCTCAGCCAGTAGACGCGTCTGAAAAGAATATACATTGCTATCTGTATTCCAACTTGTAGCAACCTCTTTTCTCTTCTTAATTTTTATAAATCTGACCCACTCCCAAAGTGAGCAATAGCCAACTGGACTCGGTTGGCCTCCCTTTGTTTTGTTTCCTCGGCCTCGTCCATATGTACCATAATTCGCGAAAGGTGATCGTGTTCATCGATTCGTCTAGTGAAGTTATTATTGGGATAAATTGACTTTGTGGCGAAAGCAATTACTTACAAAAATTATTATTGAAAAAATAAAGAGTAGATATTGAGCAATTACAACAGATAAGATCGAAAATACAAGACGGATTAATTAAAATACTGTTGAGGAAATTAATGACCAGTAATGAAAATCGGTCCATGACTTTTAAATGAAAGCCATCAATGAACTCGATATAAATTTATCAACGAAAAAAATAAAATGGTAATGAAAAACACGTTGTGGATCAAGTGAAATATCACAAAGTCAATCATTGACAAGCATTCAAAATTGGCCCATGACTTTCAATTGAAAGCTATCAATGATTCATCAATGCATAAAAAATTTTTATTTCTGCACTTGAAAACGGCTTCTCGCCTATAGTGCGGCAGATATTATGACCATAGGTAATTAGAAAACCATTGGTATCACAATCACCTACATCTGCAGACCACCCGAGCACTGGAATGAACCTCAGGACTTCATGCACGTAAAGCAGATGTCTTACCCATAGCACCTCCGCTCCGCCACCTGAAGGCGAGTCTTTTTGCAAGTATATATCTACGAAGTGGTTTTTTGCAAACCGTTGGCGGAACTTTGAACTTTTTTGTGCCATATGCATCTGTTTGCGTGTGCATTTGATCAGCGAATAGTTTGTAGGGCTTCATGAACTTGAGACACCAACGGTGAGCTCTTTCGGCTCCGACTTCGGTTCGTGGTGCGCCGTTCTGCAAGAACACTTAACGTGTGTTCGTGGGTCCTTTTAGTGCTTCCCCTTGAACCACGGGCGTTTCGCTCACTGTGATTCACAGATACCAGCGTGACAAGGCTGTGTTCGGCTGTCGAAACATACGTATGTCTCTTGCACGTGCATGTGCTGTAAGCAGTTTCGCTTATTTGTGTCGCGCGGTACACGCGTGTCAGTGGCAGCAGCCTATTTTCAGCTGTTTGAAGACAATGCGTTTTCGCACGTTAACTTTGCATGGGAATTTTAGCATGCCTACTCTTACATTTGTATTTCGTTCACGTGAACTACCGCGAGCCGCACGCTGGGGCAGCAGTGCCTTTTTAGGATTTTAACGATTACTTATTTTCGCAATTAGGATTTATGTGCATTATTTTGTAAAATAGAGTGGTTCTTACTCATTATACTCATTTACTCATTTTACTCATTTACTCATTTCACTCATTTTAGTTATTATACTTTCTTTTTAGAAAATGGGGATTTTTATAGCTGGTACACTATCTCCACAGCAGTACACTGATTGTCTTGTTCCGGGTTTACTGTTGGAAATCCATGCTAGAATATGAGAACTGTACCTAATGTTCAAAAGAGTGAGCAAATGTTGGTGGCATACGCTCTCCTGCTGACTTCTGCACCTGACTTATGTATACTTGATGTTTAAATTCATTACCAAATTACGCAACCACTAATCGAACATCAACCAACAAATTTTCAATTTTGATCTTTCTCTGTCTCGTTGCTTTCCGTTCATTTTTTTGCCATACTTTCCAAAAATCATTAGTTTAATTCGTTTTGTAGGACACGAGCATCAACATATAGGCCAGTGTTTCAGTACTGTCATGCATGCACTATTGAGCAGCCACACCGCTAACACGAGTCTTCACAGCTTCCACGGTTCTCACCTCTGTTTTCTTTTTCTTTTTCCCCTCTCCTTCAAGCGCGCGCTGGAGAACATGATTGATTGATATGTGGGGTTTAACGTCCCAAACCACCTAATGATTATGAGAGACGCTATAGTGCAGGAGGACTGCGGAAATTTCATGCACCTGGGGTTCTTTAACGTGCACCCAAATCTGAGCACACGGGCCTACAGCCTTTGCGCCTCCATCGGAAATGCAGCCGCCGCAGCCGGGATTCGATACCGCGATATGCGAGTTTGTAGCCGAATACCTTAGCCACTTGGCCACCGCGGTGGGGCATGCGCTGTAGAGCATGAGCGTCTCAACTTTTTTTTATGAAATATTGCTTACGAAAGACATCGTCCACGGTTTTTTGAATGGAAATGAGACAACAAAAATTTTATTGCAAAGTGCTTAACAGAATTATTGTTTACGAAATATTTGGTCCATGCTTTTTTGATAGCAACGAGACAACAAAAATTCTATTGCAAAGTGCTCAGCAGAGATATTGTTTACGAAATATTTAGTCCATGGTTTTTTGATAAAAATGAGACAATAAAATTTTTATTGAAAAGTGCTCAACAGAAATATTGTTTACAAAATACTTTTTCAATAGTATTTCACTAAAATGAGTCAATTACGTCTTTATTGAAAATGCTCTACGGAAATATTGCCGACTAAGTATCGAAGCAAGTCAATAATAAGTATTGCGGAACAATTGATGATCAATAGAGTCAATCATTCGATCACAGTGCAACAATGGAAAAGCAACAGTCATTTTCATAAGGGATCTTCTTCGTTTTGTCCTTACTTCTCGCTATTCATTCTTGCACCTGCTATTTCGCATTTCTTGTATGTGGCGTTCCACTCCACCCGCAAGAGGCTGACCATTAATCAAGCGATGAAGTCATGCGACAACGTCATCGCGTCATGACATCATGACCTCACAGATTATTGCAATTGGTGACTTCATCGTGAGACCATTTATTATTACGTTAGTCTAACCACTGTATTGACATTCATTACAATGACAATCACTCTGCGCATTTGATGAGCCGCATATTCCGTGATGCCCCCCATGATGCCTGAGCCAGTACTTCCCTTATGTGGAATAGGGCGTATCTGGCTGACACTGACAAAATAGAGAAGGCGCTGTGTAAGATATAGACGCAATCTGCAGTGCCAGCGGGAAACATGAGCTTGTGAAAAAAACCTGAGTCACTGCCAGGTGGCAGTACCATATAGCCGGCAGAGTGAATTTTTGTGCATAGCATCACATTTCTAGCGCCGTGTAACAAACACCAGGCTGTGTAAACTTACGTGCCTATGGAATTTCTACTAAAAGAACACACCACCTAATACTTACGCATTATGTTGCGCCTCAGATATGCGTAATAGTTGCGTTTCGGTTGAATATTTTCGCAACTATGAACGAAGCCACGATTTCAATATGCCACGGTGTTCAGAAAATGTTCTAACTTTGGCCAGTGGCTGAATAGTGTTGCATACATACATACATACATACATACATACATACATACATACATACATACATACATACATACATACATACATACATACATACATACATACATACATACATACATACATACATACATACATACATACATACATACATACATACACATTGACAGACAGACAGCAATTTCTGTGGTCAAGTATCGCAAGAAAGACCGTTGTGTTTAAAAAGCGCGTTTGTTTGTGGTCCATTGTGCGTGTTTTTATGTAGCGCAGTTGGCAGTGCACCCTTTACCTCTAGTCATTATATTCCCAAACTATTTGAACCAAGAAACCTTCTTTCCGACTTTTTTTTTTGCCATCTGATTGAGTAAATTTTACCGCACTGCCGTTACGGTGACAAAATGACCCCCAGGGAAACCTTTATCGACCCTAAAGTCCAACATTTTATATTTAAAATGTCTTAATTGAAGGCAGTTTAGCCAAGCTTTTGGGATGGTAGAAGCAACTCCTGTGAGAAACATGCCTTGATGGGGTCCAATGCCAGGCAACCAGCGGCACGTAGTCCACATTTTTCTTCGTATTGCTGGATTGGGGGTTGCATGACAGGACTTGAGAATGCGCATACGCAGCCTTTCGCCACACGATAGTGCACGTGAGAAGAAAGCAAACTCAGAACGCCGCTGGTAATACCATGGCGATGTGTAGTGAGCGGGTGATACTGACGCTGGCTGCGCCTCTAGGTCCAACCGTTGCACAAGGTCGTTTATTGCTCTTGCACCGGGAGAAGTAGAGATATCGCTCCATGAAAAGACGATACAAACAGCGACACCAAACCGCGACTCGTGATGCCCATTATGTAAACGAGGCATAACTGGGGTCATATCTCCGGCATCTACGTCGTCAACCATGTTCCAGACGCAGCAACGCCAAGCCTTTTTACAGCCTGAACCTATTAAGCCATGTGAAATAACCCTGAATGACACGTCTTCTGCTCCTGAAACTAGCGACAGTGATGCCAAAGTGCTTGCAATGCCAAGGGTGCAAATGTTCAAAACATTCAGAGACGGGACAGTGTCTCTGAATGATAATTTTTGTGCACGCACACAGGGGGCTTACAGATCTGCTAAATCAGAGGAGTCGGTCTAGTGGCTAAGGTACTCGGCTGCTGACCCGCAGGTCGCGGGTTCAAATCCCGGCGGCGGCGGCTGCATTTCCGATGGAGGCAGAAATGTTGTAGGCCCGTGTGCTCAGATTTGGGTGTACGTTAAATAACCCCAGGTGGTCGAAATTTCCGGAGCCCTCCACTACGGCGTCTCTCATAATCATATGGTGATTTGGGACGTTAAACCCCACATATCATCATCATAAACCAGAGGAGTCATCGTGCAGTGATGGAACGTGACGCTGGCTTTGAAGCCCAGAACCTGTTTTCCGAGTGGCTGTCGATTGGCATACAGAATACTCACAATATATATATATATATATATATATATATATATATATATATATATATATATATATATATATATATATATATATATATATATATATATATATATATATATATATATATATATATATATATATATATATATATATATATATATATATATATATATATATATATATATATATATATATATATATATATATATATATATATATAAGGGAAATAAGTGTATACCTAAGGGCTCGTTTTTCCGTGTTTGTGACACAATATTAATGAGATCTAACAGACATTAATGCCAAGGAATGTATAGGGGAAGTTATTAGAATGAATGGAATGTAAATGAGAAAAAAGAAAAGTAGGTGAAAAAATAACCAGCCGTGAGCAGTAATCGAGTCTACAACATTCGAGTAACGCGTTCGATGCTCTAACCACTGAGCTATCACAACGGCCTTCCCTCCATCCACATGTTTGGGTTTATATATGAATTTAGAAGTAGGAGTGTCAGTCAGCGCCATTTATAAGCCAAGCGACGAGTGTGAAACACCCTTTTATGCGCATATTTGGCGTCACGTAGCACGTGAACTTATTACGAGCGGGCAGCTGATTAATAGTCCCTCTTATACAACCTAATGACACCAAGTCTGCCAAGTCTGCCATTTTTTCACCCACTTTTCTTTCTTCTTATTTACATTCCATTGGTTCTAATAACTTCCCCTGTACATTCCTTGGCATTATTGTCTGTTAGATCTCATCATATATATATATATATATATATATATATTATATATATATATATATATATATATATATATATATAAGGGCTATAGGAAGTATCACGCTGGCTACCAGACTGCCCGGCAGAGGATGTGATGGTATTTTATCTGCTGGTTGCGTCGCAGCACATCGGCATCAGCAAGGCGCACAGCTGCACCATCCATTATATGCGTGGTATTGGGAAAAAAGTCGGTCAAATAAGTCAGTCTGTTTTTCGTTAAATTCACGTGGCATTGCCTCACCGTGAAAAAGAGCATCGTCCCGATGCTGAACAAGTGCACTAGAAACAAACGAAGCAATACGGAAGTGCGTAGTAAGAACAAAGGGATGAAAATTTCAGTCTGCTTATGCTCAAACATGTTTTTGGGGGGCATAGCATGGACTATGTCAGGTCGTGGGCGTCGTTGCTGCGACTGTGTCACTCCATCAGGCACAACTTTGTATAGTAGAAGCCCCAGTTGTAGGGTAATCTTGTATGGTCCAAAATACCGTGGCAAGAGTTTTAGATGCGGAGCATCTTATACTCGCGCCTTGTAGTGCGCCGTCCGCGCCGTCCGCGCCGTCCGCACCGCTTCTCGAACATTCGACAGCTGACGCGCGCGCATGCGCCGTCGCGCCGTCGCCCACTCTTCCACCATCTGTGCATCCCTTCCTCCTCTACACACCGCGCGCGCTTCACTCCTCCACCATCTGTGCACCCTTCCTCCTCTACACACCGCGTTCGACATCTACAATTCTCCTGATTCTCCAGTGGACGCGCATGTGGCGTCGCGCTTCGAGAACATTCAACAGCTGACAGTGCATGCGCCGTCGTGCTGTATATATACTCAAGGTCGGCGCTCGCTCGCTCAGTTGCCGCTCGTCGGTTGGTTTGTACGGCGCGTCGACGTCCAAGGTCGCGGTGAAATGAATTCCAACGAATCCACAAACACAATGATCGACGTCCCTTCGACCAGCGCCGCCCTTTCGCATACGTGTGTACGTGTTCACTCATTTAACACCGCCTCCTACAACCACGTTAACCAATTTAGCCATCGACACAAGTAAGTCGCAATTTAACACCCCATTTCACAACCACGTTAACCAATTTAGCCATCGACCCAAGTAAGTCGCACTTTAACACCCCGTTAACCAATTATATGGTCCGCATCCTCCTCAGTGTTCCCCCGAGGGAAGCTGCGGGCAATTTTTTTAAATTGAACCACTTTGGTGAATTAGTGTCCACACGATAAATCGGTCACTCTTGGTCCCGTCGTCCTTGTTTATAGAGTAAGATGTCCATGTGCTCCTGCTTTATAATACGTATTTGAGCAAGCTGGCGGGCTTCCTCGGTACTGTGAAGGAAGCCAGCGATGCTTGCCAGGGTGCTTCCTTGGCAACATTGCATGACTGGGTGACCGAGGACTAGCTCAAAAAGATTCATCTGCGTTGTCCTCTGTGATGTGGTGTTGTACGCCAACTTGACGTTACAAGAGAACTTCATACGGAGTCTTGTGCCAGAGGCATCTAATCGTGATGTGATACGATGAGCTGACACTGTTGATCGCGTCACTGTACGCCTCCCTGCCGACCAACATGAGCCCTACCACCACTGCCACTGGGGACATAACAAGGTATTAAGCCAAGGTGGAAGCGTCACGCGTGACATCGGCGTCGCCGAGTGAGTGCTGCCTTAAGTTAGCCGTCGAAAAAGAGCACGTTCAGGTTGTTACCTTGACTTACAGCATTTCTGAAATTGTTCTCGATTGTTTTATTGCGTCGAACCCGCAAAGATGCACGGCCGGAAGCCGCTGTGGAATGCTTCGTTTTAATTTCTGTGGCGCTAAATATATACCATGCACAGTACGGGCTCGTTTTCGCCTTCCCCGTCACCCCGTACTTTGGCGCACATACAAATAGGAAATAAATGTGAACGCACTCATTGCCACGGCGTATCGAAAGCGCGAACAACGTAGGCCGACAAATACCATCTCTGTAACCCCGTTATCGTCAATGAAGGCAGGTAGGTCGGCATCGCACAACGCTTAGTACAGAATGTCGGCCTAGTTGCCAACAAAACGAAGGAATCAGTGGGCTGCCCGACGCCAGCGCGCACCGTTGTCGCAGACGATGCAGTTCAACACCCCGCTCCTCAAGCACATGCGTATGCGCGAGCTTCCTCCGGCGCGCAACTGCAGCGTTGGCCGCACCGTGATGCCATTCGCTCCGAGTTTTTCTCCATGGTACACATGGCCTCTATGGCCTATAGCAAGCGGAGCCACGAAAGGCCGGGGGTTGGCGAGGCTGCTGGATGATTACCGGTTTGAGTGTACTGGTGGCCTCCATAGGTGAAGGGTGGTTCATACACTGAGTAGTGGCTCGGAGCACTCCCAGTTCAGCTGGCAGTCCTTGTAGCCGACAGCTACGGTGGGTTTGTTCTTTCTTGTCTGCTGTGGTGGCTTATTGCGTGTCGGCTGCTTGGGAGGCACTTGGGCTGCTGTCACGGTGCGATAGGGGTGTGCTAAACACCATCTCCACCAAATGCGACGGAGATGACGGTACATTGGGTGGTGCACAGACTGGTAGAGAGGCAGACCACGAGCCCAATGTAATAAAAGTGATTTTTTGGCTGACTTGCGCCCGAAAGCAAGCTAACACGCAACACTCGGTCACAGCGAGCAAAATAGGATAGCGGGCTCGAACGGTGGCTACCAGAGTGCCGAGGGGTGGATGTGGTGGTACCTTATCTGTTCGTCGCGTCGCATCGTGCTCACATTGAAACGGCGCACGGCTACAATCGATCACATGCAATAGGAACTCGATAAAATATCGCTGTCTGCTGCTCTGCTCTTTTTTATCTAAATGCACGTGGAGACACACACACACACACACACACACACACACACACACACACACACACACACATATATATATATATATATATATATATATATATATATATATATATATATATATATATATATATATATATATATTACCATATCACTATGAGAAGCACCGTAGTAGAGCACTCCCAATGTTTTGACCACGTGGTGTGCTTTAACGTGCCCTGATATCCTACAGCACATGAAGCTTTACCATTTCGACTCGACCGATACGTAACCACCCCCACCGGGAATGAACCTGCGACATTCGGGTCTGCAGCCATCTACCGTGGCCACTGATCCATTTAGGACGATCGATATTTTTTAAATATTTTTGTAGTGATTCGTCTAAAGGTTTGTGCGTAGTTTTTGCTGCACGGTTTGATGACATCAATAAAACTGAATGCCATTGCACTTGTACTTCTCCCCTCCTTCATTCTGAAATAGAATAAAAAGTTTCACTTTAAGTTCTGGAACGTATGTGAGAGATTCTTGTTGGTTTTGCCTACCACGCAATGGTATGAAGATTTTATTTACGCAATGGTGTCCTAATTAGGCTTTATACGTACTAAAAAACTTCGCGTTTAGCTGGAACACGCTAGATGAAGTAATCACTGGCGATTGACTTATTTTATTGTTGAACAGAGCTTCAAGGCGCAGTGTCTAGCACTGTTCTTCAAAATAAAAATACAGGTAAATTCCTGATGTGAGTAAAACCTTCGCTAGTTCTTTCGTGTAAGTGTTTTCCCAATCTCGAGTAGCAGCTCAAGATAGCCCTCAATCTTGCGATCTGTTGGACCAGGGGACGGCAGCTTCGGCAGAGCCTTGCAGGACTGCGATCCCCTCTGGTAATTTCCGCACACGAGGCTCAACATCTCTCCGAACACCTGTTCCAGTAGGCTAACTGTGAACTCCTTGCCACCATCCTCTTCGCAGGGTGTCAATACCGGGTCCAGACAGTCGATCAAGTCAGCATACGAACTGCCGAAAGATGACAGGCAGAGGCATCATTCCATCAATTATAAGACTTTCAACTGAACTCTTCGCACCCTACTTGGCACCCAGGGCGTGCAAGCTTACAAATTTCTTTATTTCAAGGAAGACCAAGAATGCTTGAATTGGCGGTTAAAATTTTCGGCGTTCCACTCAGATGATTGTACACGTTTTCCGTAACGCCTAAGCAAAAATATTTAGATATTTGTGAGAATATTTTGAGCTAAATATGACGAATTGTTAACGTTTTCCCTCTATTACGTCATCATTCACTGGCTTTGCCACATTTTTTGGTTGTCCTTAACGCATTGTTGTGTACAAGAAAAAATTGTATGTCATCTCGACATGATTCCTGAAAGTAGGGAGGAACGATTGGAAAAAGAAAGACAGGGATGTTAACCAGTATAGGAATACTGTTATGCTACTCTACACAACAAAAATATGCCCAAATATTCCCGCTTGGTGTGCGTTGAGGCATGTTGACGTTAAAGATTTGGAACTTTTGTAATAATAGTCTTCATTCTACCATTTGACTTGCCTTATTCAACCCTCTTGTTTTTGTGTTTGTTGTTCAAAGGTTCTCAATGTGGAAAACCGGGTCAATTGGCTCAACTTTCTTCGCACATATTTTAAAAACAGACAGGTCTTCTTACGACCCCGTGAGAAGGTAAGTACTATGACATTGGCTAATCTTCAAGATCAAATGCATGAACAGAGTCATTTTCTGAGTTCGTAACGGGAGTTGTTGTAAAATGTTACATGCATTAGAGGCAAGAACACATGGCGGAAAAATGCTTGTCATTGTACCATTTTTGCCTTCCTCATTATTTGTAAACTTCAGAGTCACACTCACTTGCAATCAACTTTCATCCCCGAAGAGCTTGAAAGACATGTGAAACTGATAAAGAACACCTCATAGGTCACTTCTTTCCTCTGTCAACCTGGCCATATGCTATGATAAACCAGAATTGACTAGATCACCATGCCATAGCACTTGTAAACCAGGAAAGATTGGACTAACCAACATGCGTAGTGGACGACATCGTTGGCCGGTGCCTTCACTATAGCCTTCTGCATGTTCGTTCGAAGTATTGTGAAGCAGGCGTTGATTTTTCTCCCCACGGAGTTCAGGCAGCCAACAAAATTCTGGTAGGCTGGATAGAAAAAAGAATACGAGACCGGATGACCATGCGATTCTAAAAGGTTAAAACAGGAACTATGTCATGAATCTAAAATAAAAAAGGTCCAAATGGCGTAGGGCGTTATGTCACAAGCAAAACAAAAAAATATCTCTCAGAACGCGTGCTACTATTTTCGTGAACTTTGTCGGTTGCCTCAAGTCGATGGTGCATTCTGGCATTTACCGATGAAATGATACATGAGCAAGGGATATATTTTACCATGAAGAACGCGCTTGTGTGGTGTTTGAAGACACTTTATTCTCCTTCAATGCACGAGCTTAGCCTAAGAAGTAGAACGTGCTGGGTTAATTAAAGACTATTTTAGTTGTAATTTCTAGTTGTAACTCTTTAGACACCCAGGCACCCTTGAGCACAAGTTTACGTGTGAGATATTTTTTCTGCATTCTATTTATCTTCATTATCTATACTGAATTCAATCTGTATCAATGCGCCGAAAAAAAAACGTGGTCTTAATAAAACGTTCCTCTTACACTAAAGTATTTAAGTTATCACAAAACAGTGATTGTAAAGCCATGGCATGGATTACTGGTGACATTTTTTAAATGTCAAATGATTATGTGTGTGCTTTGTTACGTGTTATTTCTGCCAGTTTCCACTCTTTTCTCAGCGTCCTTCAATGTCCCTCTTCGCATTCCTCTGTGTAAGGCAGCAAATTGGCTTTCCTGGACTGAAAAACTCCCCTGCCTTTCCTTCTCTACCAATACTTCTCTTCTAAAGGGGCAAAACAAAATGGCACTTCGTCTTTTATATTCGCCGAAAAAAACACTATTCGACTTCATTACCACAAATATAGCAAAAAAAAAAGAAGTTGTGCGTACTGACGAACCGCACCCATTACGGTGGCGCGATTTCGCACACTTAAAAAAATCAGGCAAAATTTATCTGACCCTGCACTGACGGCTTCTCCAGAGTCCAAACACTTGTTATTTCCCTGGCGCAGTGAACTGACTAAATCAAGGATGATGGAAGTTGTCATCACGAAATTTCGTTGCCACGTTACCTCCCTCAATTTTTACTTGCATAGATCAGGCATATTGAATTCCCCTATGTGCATTTACTGTAATCAAGAGGAAACGATCAGTCATTTTTTATTACATTGTCGCCGTTTCGATTTATTCAGGCAAAGCATACTAGCACCACCTCTTCAAAGACTGGGCTTGCAACTATCACAGCCTGATCTTCTTTCATTTGGAGCCTCTACACTGGGTTTCAGCCACAGGGATGTTTTATTCGCCGTTCAAGAATACATCACTGCGACTAAACGATTTTCTTGCTAAATTGCTGTCTCAAAATTTTTCTTATTTTTTTTCTGCAAACTTGATATCGGTATTTCAAATCAAAATTAAGTTACAAAAAAATTGTAGGAATGACACAATGCTGAAAGTTTAGGGCAAATTCACCTTAAAATCGGCCAATCCCCTTCTTTGGGTACGAGCCATTTCTACAGGGAAACAACAACAACAACAACCCGACAAATATGAACCGCCTTCCACTACCATGCTTTCTAATTTGCTCATAAAATTTTTGCGCTAATATTATTATTTACACTTCCAGATGAACTAGCCTAAAGGAATCTTTTCGCCCAAAAGCAAACTTGTTCTTATTTTCGCATTGCCGCGATTGTTACTGAAGCCAGTAAGCTCTCGGTGAATATACAAACTCTACAATGCAACATAGTTTGTTTTTTGAAGGCGGACACTCCTAAAATGATAATTTTGCCAACGTTTGTAGTCGACTGAGTAAAGTGTCATCTAATTCAGTGTAAGCGTGCTTTCGCACGCTCTTGCTTATACTGGCATTAAGACACGAAATCGCCTTATTCACATATTATTCTTAATCATGGCAGTGTACTGTTCACAGCACATAAAATACATGTTCATATACGTTACGTGCGTCTATTTATTTAATGAGAACGTTAGTGTGGTTTGGCAGGGGCATGTCGTCCTTTGAGTCATCGTTAACTCAAAACGCTCTGTTGGGGAATTCCTCGAGCCGAGCCATGCACTGAGAGACGAATTTATCGCAGGAGCGTTGGCATAGACCTCTCGCTGTGCCGTGCAGCTTTTCAAAACACAGATTTCTCTAAAGTGATTGCAAAGGTCAATGTCCCCATAAACTGTAATGAAGACCACAAAAACTAAATTAGCTTTTGTGGAACCACGAAAACACTTCAAGAAATGCGTCTTGTTTCCTCTACGTGGGCCTTCTTCGTCTAGCCATGCGTGATTGATGACAATTGTTATACAATGTAGAAAGAGGTGTCAAAAAGATAGGTTTTTCTCGTTCTTTCGTGATGTTTTACATTTCATCAAAAATAAAATGACCAATGTTTATAGATATTATGTATGCGTGTACCTATGCCCTGGGCATTCTCGTGGAGGAATACTTGTGTTAAAATTTGCATTATACAATAACAGTATTAAAAGTAATATAGATCACATTACTGTTTAATTGCCACCAATGTAAGCACAAGAGAAAAGAAAGAAAAAAGAGCCGCAGCCCACACAGACATTCCTAAGGAGCCCTTAAACAGTCTCTACAAGTACAACAAGCGCGTTATTTTCTTCTGGTGTTTTCCAGCTTTGTGGCGCAATCCGTCACGTCAGCATTTTCGATTCTTGATGTCATGATGACGTAAGTTCTTCATTAGTGGATGTAAAAGAGACATCTGTTGTGAGTTTTCACCTACCATGCTTTGTATAGTCACTCTTACTTTCCGCGCCTGAATATATCGCACGATATAATCTGATTTCACTTCTCTTTCTCCATTGGCGACTGCGCAATCGGAGACAGCAGCGTGTAGTCGAAAAGCGCAAAATATTTACTGGACAAACGCTCAGTTTCTCAGATTTCACATCCTTTATGAGTAAATAAGTGGCAAGGAAATGATCATATTTGTAAGAAGGGTATAGTGAAGGCGGAAAACAGATGTCTGTCTCGCCTTCAAACTCGGCATCATTTAGGAGCATATAGGCCAGCAGTCTAATAAGACAACTATGACGAACAGTGAGGACTGAATGCACTCAACCGTAGTTGCATGGATGTACTGTTGAGAATTCATAGCATCCAAAGTTATAGCGTGTCTAAGACAAAGCGAAAAAAAGGCATAACACTGATATACAGCGCTAACTGTTCAGGTGACCATTAAGCATGAAATGCAGCTATGAGAGTTTTGTCAATAGCTACCGCTTTTTATCGCAAGTGGCGGATCATGTAGGTGCTTCGCTTTCAATGGAAAATCGCATATTATGAACATTCTGAAATAGCTCGGAGGACTGTCTTTTTTAGTCAGAGTGAATGGTACATAGAGGGTTCAGCTTAAATTGAGGACGACGCAGCGAGCAATGAAAAGGAAAATTCCATATAGGTGTAACCTTAAGAGGCAAGAAAAGAGCAGAGTTGATTATGGAACAAACTGGTGTTAGGGATATCATAGTTGAAATCAAGAAGAGATAATGAACATGGGCTGGGCATGTAGCACGTAGACAGGATAACCGCTGGTCATTAAGGGTAACTCACTGGATTCCTTGAAAAGGCAAGTGGTTTAGGGTGAGACAGAAGGTTAGGTGGACAGATGAGATTCAGAAGTTTGTGGATATGAATTGGCAGCAGTGAGCACAGGACCGAGTTGACTGGCGGAACATGGGCGAGGCCTCTGTCCTGCAGTGGACGTAGTAAGGCTGATGATGAATGGTATATACCCGTCCACAGAAACACGGCATACCTGCACATTCTATGCGTGCGATAGAGCAGACTATTCTCAGAAGGGCCCGTATTAACATACTTACCATCGTACTGCTTCGAACCGTTGATGCAGATGGCATCTACATTGTCCTGGAAAGCTTCTAGGGCCAGAAGCACCGCAGCCCTAGTCACGCCGTGTGCGCACTCCCGCGTGTAGGTCATACTGCAGTCGAGCTGCTGCTTGTAAGTCCTTAAGTAGATAAAAAAAGGAAACATGTATGATGGCTCTCACTGTTGCGATGTTTCTCGCGACTCCCTTATCACATTTATGTTATTGTTTTGTATGTTTATAGCATTTTCGAAGACGCTTTAACCCGAGAATATTCACTGTGTACCTCATATTCCTTCGGTTAAACTATTTATCTGGAGTGAGGATATGCCATTTCCAGGTAAGTGCCGAACAGGCATTGACGACTCGTTATTGTCTAGTGCAGTAACATTCTTTTTCTCACAATAGACGTCTACTGCATTGTAAACTTTAACAAACTTTTTCTAATCACAACGACGGCGAAATAACAGGGTAAGCTTCAACCTATAGTGTGTTTATTCCTAAACTTCCCATAATCTGCGGTGCATATGAATCTTTCTCATGGGAGTATATAATTTCGTATATATATTTTGGTGAGCATCTTTACAATTTATTAAAACTACGCTTTTACGAAGAAACTTAGTATAGAGACACGAGACCGAAACTCGCATGTTGTAAAAAAAAAAAAAAACAGACGTGTATGAGCCCCACAGAATTTTGCTCAAATCACCGTATACTCACCGCTGTCCCACGAAAAATGAAAAAAAAACAACAACAACAGATAAGCTGCAATTACACGCTAAGTTTCCTTTAGAGACATAGCGTATGTTTGACACAAATACGTTAATGAACCTTTGGGACTTATCTAGCGATAGAAATAGTGACGCTTCACGTATCAGCTTCACTGGGTAATCATCAGTACGTATCGCTTAAGGGGTGAGTGGTTAATTTAAAAATTGTTCACATGGTCAAACTTCAGGTAGAGCGTCCAACCAGATACGGGCAATTTGTATGCCCCAAAAAGTACAAATGTACAAAACTTGCGCAGAGGCGTTAATTCGCCCACAAATTTTCTTAAGCCTAATATACACCACGAGGCTATAGCGCAACAGAAAAAGTTCATGACTGATCGACATCCCGCAAAGCTTTTACAAGAGTTTTTGTAGCAAAGACATCGATCAACAAATATTTAAAAGTTAAAGCGCTGATATTTGCAGTGACCATATGACATTTCGCTCCCGCACAGCTACTGTATACGCTTGCGGTGTCTAGCTGGCAGCCGACAAAAAGTTTAGGCAGCTTGCACTTGTGGGTAAAAACTGCACTAACAGCGGAACTCAGGGCCACCTATTAACGACTCAGTCGGGGCACTAAAAAACCGCCATGCATGTGCGCAATGCGCAGCACAATGAAAAGTGAAAGCTAGAAGAGCGGCCTTTCAGAGCCATTTTTAAGCACTCTGTGGGTAACTATTACAAGCGCACTTGCAAGGTAACAACTTCGCTATCAATTTTAATAACTTTTGTGTAGTTGGGAGGCATTCATTAGGACATCCTTAGTTCTTCGTCATACACACTCGCAAAGAACTTAGTAGAATTTTTAAACGTGAAGCATTCCTTGGTCACACGATGTCAGGCGTCGTGCGTCGGTGGTACCCGCTACACACTCGCGAAGAACTTTGTAGAATTTTTAAACGTTGAGAATTCCTTATTCACACGATGTCACGCGTCGTGCGTCGGTGGTACCCACTACACACTCGCGAAAAGCTTCGTAGAATTTTTAAACGTGGAGCATTCCTTATTCACCCGATGTCACACGTCGTGCGTTGGTGGTACCCGCTACACACTTGCAAAGAACTTTGTAGAATTTTTAAACGTGGAGCATTCCTTAGTCACACGATGTCACACATAGGGCGTTGGGGGTACCCGCTACACACTCGCAAGGAACTTTGTAGATCTTTTAGGCGTGAAGCATTCCCTAGTCACACAATGTGACGCGTTGTGAGTCGGTGGCGATGTCCACACCCCCCCTCCCCTCATTTTCGGTTAATTTTGGCTAATTTTGGGTGAAAAACATCAGCATCAGAGGTCAGTCACTACAACTGAAAAAAAAAGGCCTGTATAGTCTTGAACACGCAAGGCTTGTGCGTAATTGTGAGCATTGTCTGAGACAACGCAATCAATGACACACGAACGAGGACGACCAAGTCCTTGCTTGCAGAAGAGTTTGTTGTGCGATTGCTAAGCTGAATATACAGACAGAGAAACTTAAAAGTAGTTACAGAGTGACAACGGAAGCAAAGATACAAGAATAGAAAAGAGCACTGTCATCTTTTTTTTATTCTTGTATCTTTGCTTCCGTTGTTACACTGTAACTACTTTTAAGTTGCGCTCTTCATATATTCAGTTATGTCCTACCAACTTGCCCAAGTCTGCACGCTCCATATTGGCAAGCGTACAACTATACTACAGACTTGAAGCCATTTTAAATTGTCCACATTTATAATTGTGCACTTACTCGCACTGCTTCGTGAACAGTGACCCCGTGTGCTCCAGGTGTGGCCCATGTCCGTAAGGAACATAGTCCTCGCCGCAAGCGCGTAGGCTCTGTATGTTACAGTCGAGTTTTTCCTGGGACTGGCCGAGATCTGCGGAGATATAGACCAATTTAACGGGATATACAGCAGTGTAAATGGGTCACCTTGGTTTCACACTTGTATCTTAAACACTGTTCTATAACTTATTTTGAAATTACGCGTATTCGGCAAAACATTTTAGCCTTAGCTTGCTTAATATTTTTACTGAGTGTTTTTGCTTTTCTTACTAATTTGTACAAGAGCACACAATTTCAGGTTGAAGTTTAGGATTACGTCTTTTTAAAAGGAGGTGTACCTTTTCTAAACTCTTAAACAGTGTGGCTTCGGAATGACACACGCTAGTTTAACATGAAATAAATGTGGCAGATATTTCTAACTAAAATATCGCATTCTTATATTGGTCTCCGAAAAAAAAGAACACATTATCATCAAAGGATACGTATCTTAAGAAAGGCACTACAATTGACCTTTTTTCACAATTAGAGCTAAGTAAGTTTTTTTTTTGTGTTTGTGCGACATTGGAGGAGACTTAAGCTTAACCTATCGAAATTTCAACGTTGCTGTTCGAATAGTTTTTCGCTAAAAGTACGGCTATTCTCAGTAATTAAATAAATACTGACCATGAGAAACGCAACAAATATGCTTTTGAAGACACACATTGATTGTGTCCCCAAGAGCTGAAACGCAATCAGTCTAGCCCAACTTGTTATGAGAAATACGTAGACGTGGACGCAATGACGAAAAACGACATGTAAGCAGCCCCTCGTAGGCGTTGTGAGGCGCGACTTATAGCACCAATTTTAACCGCCTTCGAGCGGTCCTACGCGTTCGCCAATACCCCATTTGACACGAAGTGTCCATGTTACTTCTTTGTAAGGAATTTGAAAAAAACAAACAGCGCTTAGGTGAATGTACCCTTTTAGAGCCCTTTATCGGGACATTTATATTCGGATAATCATGGCGGCAACATCAGCACCAACGACACATACTACCGCGAACCTGCAAACGCCTTGTATCACATTGTGCGCGGATGCTGAAACAGTCCAACTATCCCGCCCATAGACAAATAGTGTGCAATAAAATCCGGATTACCATCGGGAGGTGTCAGTGATGTCACTAAGACCTGAGGACTAGCTCCGGCTAGTGCACTGGACTCGGGCGTCTGTCACATGTCATGGATACCCGGAGTAAAAAAGTTATACCATGCCCCTCCCCCCCCCCCCCCCTCTTTTGGCAATAATAATGAGCACCTAGTCGTAAAATCAACCTAATTCCTCTCTGTCTCTCTGATGAGAAAAAAAATAAGAAACTTGGGTATCATCATGTGGAGGGAACGTGATTGTTTTGTAAATTTTGTTACGACATGTTACGAAACAACTCTAAATATATGTAAAATGATGGACCCGCACAGACATATGTTGAACAGTCGCGAATGTTTTATATAACCAGTTTACATTTGCACAACGATGCCAGCAGCAAGACGAATCACGAGAAGCGGTAGGCTATGGAACGCGTGTGCTCGCGAGGATGGTAGCCCTGCACATGGCTGCATAAATTAACTTCAGTGGATTTCACCCAACTACAACTGACGTTAACTCGAAGAGACGGCTGTCACAGGAGTGCATATGTACAGTTTATAAAAGTGGATAGTCAGTACTGCAACTACAGTTGACCTTTCAACAACTTTGCAACTAAATAGTGTATTTTCCCAAAGCAGTATCGAGGCGCGGCGTGGTTCTGTCGTAGAATACACGATTGCCGCCACGCAGAAGGTTTGGGTTCAATTCCTACTGGTAAGCTCATGTTCGTCGGTTAAATGCTGCCAACGTCAGTTTTTCTTAGTGCTCCCGCATTGAAAATAACGACGTCTATTGTCGTCGATCCTTGCTATATATAAGTTGTCAATCACGCCTAGCGCGTACCCGCATGATAGTGGCACATATCCACCCGTGGGTATGTGCCACTGTCGGGCGAAAAAGGACGACGTGCGCGAGGTGATTGCGACACCAATCATGTCAGGACCAGCGAGTCACACTTGTCGAACGGTCTTACCCTATCATACTAATTTTGGCTCCTCCCGAGATAATGGGGCGATGACCAGAGCACCCAAATATAGGCGGCCAGCTAGCTAGCTAGCTAGCTAGCTAGCTAGCTAGCTAGATAGATAGATAGATAGATAGATAGATAGATAGATAGATAGATAGATAGATAGATAGATAGATAGATAGATAGATAGATAGATAGATAGATAGATAGATAGATAGACATAACAGACAGACAGACATAACAGACAGACAGACAGATAAATAGATAGATAGATAGATAGATAGATAGAACAGACAGACAGATAGATAGATAGATAGATAGATAGATAGATAGATAGATAGATAGATAGATAGATAGATAGACATAACAGACAGACAGACAGACATAACAGACAAACAGACAGACAGACAGATAAATAGATAGATAGATAGATAGATAGATAGATAGATAGATAGATAGATAGATAGATAGATAGATAGATAGATAGATAGATAGATAGATAGATAGATAGATAGATAGATAGATAGTGTGTGCCGGTTCACGATGAAGATAATTTTTATGTACCGAACAAAGCAGCTCTCGACCAAAACAGTTCCACCGTAAATGAAGTGATGGGGGGGAGCGGGCACGGCAAAAGAGATAAACGCAGTCGCACACACGTCCATCATTTACGCTTCGGTAGCTGCTGCGTCAATCAAAACGAAAGCGTCACCGAAATAACAGAAATGGTCATGAACACCATCGAGAGAGAGGGAGCTATTCGAATATGAACTCATGTGTTCATCCGTGAAAGGTGACCGTTCAAGCATGGCAGGCTATGCGGAGCGACTGCTATCTCTGATGGCTACTAGCTTAACAATACACGAGGTATGTGGGCATCGTGCTCGTTTGAGTCAAGGATTGGTGACTATGTTTGCATGAACGCTGCTTCAAAGAAGCAAACACACAAACAAACAAACAAAAAACGAGCCCTCTGAAATTTCGCTCCTTCATTTAATGATTAGTGATGCGTGTTAAAGCGAGAACTCTTAAAGTCATCGAACGTGGTATTGCATCATTTGTCTCAATTTTTATTTTCCTTACAAAAGTAGTGAAAGGAGGTATACTCATAACTAATAAATTGTGACAAACGGTCGAATTTATTTTCACTACCATAGATACAAAGGCTGCCAAGCACATGTCCTGCCCCAGTTGTGTATAGACTGCACGCCTCCTGTTTGATCTATTCATCCTTTCTAAATGAATGAGAACGTCAACTAGAGGGGGAAGATCAGTCCACCATTCAAGAGGACAAGTCAATTTTTTTCTTCGCTGCCGAATCATACTTCAGGTATCGAAAGGTTCTTTAGATAAGAAAATTGACAAGAAGTTAGGTGCATCGGAACCCCTTTGTACCTTCGGAGTCAAGGTGTGGCCAAACTAGGATGTTTTATCATGCTTTTGAAAAACACTATGTGAACGGATCTTCCGCGGTAGCCTCTTTTTGAAAACTGCCCTGCTGCACCTTTCAACAACAAGAAAGGTGGCAGGGGAGATCATGTGTTGCACAGTGACGACGCATTTCATAATGCATTAACGAGTCTTCACGTCTTAACAAACACAAAGTGCCCAAGCGCTGAAATAAAGAATAATCGGGAAGAACATTTACTGGATTCTTGGGTATTGTCGGAAAAATAGGCATTTGTTCAGGTTAGCGCTTTTACTAGCGAATATTCGTTTACAAATAATGAAAACGCAATGTTCGCAAACATATAACGTGGGAGTGAATTGAAGAGGTACTTCGAAAATGCTTACCGATTATAGATGCAGCGAGCACCGCCACACCAAGGAGTTTGTTTATAGCCATGTTCGCCGCTCCTTCAACAAAACAGATGCCGCAGAGTCGGTTTATAGATGCCTTAACTTGGTAGTATCCAATCACAGTTCACCAAAAAGAATGTAAAAATGTGATGCCACCTTGGGAACCAACGCACTCGGTGTTGACTGCAGCCCTTTCCTTAGCCATTCATTGACCCAGGAATTTGTATTCAGCAACACGACTTCAGTGTAAGCTCTATGAGACGAAAAAAGTTTAACATAAACGTGAAAAGCTCGTGCAGCGCCAAGGCAAACTACTTTCTAATGAAAATCAACTCCTGTAAGTGAAGCAAAGAAAAGAACTGGAAAATAATGGCCGTCCGCACTTCGAAAACAGTTGCAAAACACTCACTGAAACGTAAGCTTGAGGAGAGTGTTCGCAAACGGCTTTCCTGTTATGAGAAAAGCTAACACAGAGCGTAAGAGAAGGACGAACAAAAATAGAGAAGGCAGGAAGGCTAACCAGGCACATGCCCGGTTTGCTACCCTGCGCTTTGTATAGGGAAAGGGAAAGAGTAACTGACGATGTATCAACGCGAGTGACTGCCGTTTTCAGCCATTACAATACTAATCGGCACTTTAACGCGTTGAAATATGGAAGTCATGGCACGTTGCTCACGAGTCATTTCATTTATTGACACTGAATAGCTCTATAAATGGCTGACTCTATCATGCTACCTTGCGCAAGACAACCACTGTCAATCATTTTTTAAATGCGAAGCATCTCTTAGCGAACTTCGACGACTTTGAGCGTATCTATCTATATATCTAGTCGCATATGACCTTTAGCTCTCCTGGCCGTTTCAGTAATGGTATCAATACCAAATTTGGTATGGCATAAGATGACTCTCCGAATAACAGATTTGACTAGTCATAACATGAAAATTATGACATGTATGTCATGAATGTCATGATTTATGTCATAGTCCTGTAGTTCTTGAGGTGGTTCCGTTCGCATAGCATGCTGCAAAACTGGTATGATATTGCATGATTGCATGGCGAACACAAGTGAGAGACCCTAACATGAAAATCAAGACATGCGTGTCATGTAACAGCATGACTACATGCCACACTCATAATGCGCTAGCAGCCGTTTCGCTACCTTCACATCTACCAAACTCGGTATTACGTGGCGCGAACGGACGACGTAGGTAAATGACAGATTCAAACATGATAATCACGACATACTTATCATGTAACAATATGACTACACGCCACACTAATGATGTGCTCGCGGCCGTTTCGATAGCTTCACATATGCCAAATTTGGTGATACGTGACGCCAATCAATCATAAAAGCATGTGAGTGGTGCAAACCTGATAATCATGAGATGCGTCTTATGTGAGAACATGACTGCATGCCACAGTCAAGGTGCCAATACATTTCGACTTGACGCGGTGCGCTTGCTCGCCAGCATTCATTTCATCGCGTCAGGGTGGTCCTGCCATATACTGGCCGGCGTGTCGTGCTGCGTTGCTTTGACGCATATGCGCTTCAGCGCGTCCGGCGTCCCTCCGTCACGAAAATAGGGAGACGCAATGTTACCTGGGTAACGCGTCGGCGCGAAATGCAGCATGTCGCATTTCGCGTTGGTTGCCGGCGGGCCGTGGTGACGGACGCTGGTAGCGCCTGGCGTCAGACTATAGAGTGCTCGCGTTTTGCTAACCTAGTGTCACTGTGCCCAGCGTGCGCGCGCGCCAACGCTACATTGCAGTGCATTGGGCCCTTTGAGATGCACTCGCGGTCACTTTGCTATCAAATTTGGTGTTATGCGACGTCAATGAATGACAAAATATATTACTGGTGCAAACATGATAATCCTGACACGCGTGTCATGTAAGAACATGACAGCATACCACGCTGATAGCGTGCTCGCGGCCGTTTCGCTAGCTCCACGTATAATAAATTTGTTATCACGTGACGTGAAAAGATGACGAAAGTAAACGACACATCCACACATGATAATAATGACATGGAAGTCATGTACGGCATCGTTTACCTCCACCTCATAACGTTGGGCTGAATTTAAAGTGACATATCACCATTTCTCATTCGTGCTTCGCATATCATCGATTTCCACTGTGCGTGGGGTCTGCCTTTTTTTTCTATTGTACACAGCTGGCTGTAAATGCCTGCGTACCTATTATGCATGGGCTTCCCTTGAAAAGCTAACGACTGAACAAATTGAGACATATTTGTGGTTTGTCCATCCAATCGTGCTTGGCCATGGTGGTGGTGGTAAAAAACATTTATTTCAGAAAAAGTCTACTAGAGAGTGCCGACGTGGCCCATTGGCATGCTAGAGTGGCAAGACCCTATTCCGGGACGCCAATGGAGCTGGAAGCTGCCCGTGGAGCTGGAAGCTACCAAGGAGCGTTGTGCAGCCAAGGTAGAGCAGCCGAGCAGGTGCTCCTCCCAAGCCTCTCTAGTTGGGATAGGAAAAGGGGATGCGAAAGGGACAGGATTAACTGGGGACGATGCTACGACATGATATGCGTCGGCAAGGACATGAAAGATTGAGCACGTGCCATTGATTTCCGGCAAAAAGTGCCTGGCGACCGCCGGACTGATAAAGGTGTTCGTCTGCAGGCAGCGTAGCAGTCGTTCGTCCGCTTTCTCCAAACCGCGTGCGGGGTCCGGGTAGAGGCGGCACGAAGTTCGGTAATAAGCCAAAATTTCGCGAAAGCGCGTCAGGTTGGTATTGCCAAATTCCGTCTCGGGACATGGAGGGGCAACGGCCCTGGTAGGAGAAGCGCGGGCAGCGGCATTTGCCGCCTCGTTGCCGGGCAGGCCCGAGTGGCCTGGGGTCCAGACTATACGAATGGAATGCGGGTTAAAGCGCCAAGAGGCTGCCTGTAGCAGGCTAGCCGCCAGCGGGGCAATGGAACCCTGAAGGTACTGAGAACAGGCCGAGCGCGAGTCCGTGAGGATGGTGCGTGAGGCAGGGTGAGAGGCGGCCAAAGCTATGGCAACCTCTTCAGCGTGCGTTACTGTGTCTGCTCGAAAGGAGAGGCCATCGACGTAATTGCCCTGTGTAATCACGGCAGCCGTGAAGTGACCCGAGGGGGAGGGACCCGAGACGTCCACATAGAAAACACCAGGACGATCGGAGTGTCGCGTATGAAGGGCCGCGGCGCGTGCTAGTCTACGGCCAGGATGGAGGTCAGGGTTCATATTACGGGGTAGAGGTTCCACCCATAGCTTTTGACGTCAGAGCTCTGGTACCGGCTGCAGAAGGTCTTGGTCAGATATCGGGTTAAGGCCAAGTCTGTGTAGAAGACGGCGCCCTGAAGGCGTCTGCGACAGTCGATTGATTTGGTTAACGCGATGAGCTTCGTGCATCTCTGCAAAGGTGTTGTGTACCCCCAGAGCCGCGAATCGGCTGTTGTAAGTTGCAATAGGTAGGTCCAGAGCGCGTTTGTATACTGAACGAAGAAGGACGTACAGCTGGTGCTCGTGTCGACGACGCAGGCTAAGGTAAGGCAAGGCGTAGAGGACACGACTGGTCACAAACGCGTGGGCCAATCTGAGGGACTGAGACCCGTGGAGGCCACCGCGCTTGGTAGAAACTCGCCGTATCATGCGGCTCACTTGTTCGCTGGTGCGTCTGAGGCCTGCTATTGTGCCCTTTGGATCCAAGGACGATGTGAGGTGAAGGCCAAGAACCCGAATATTTTGCACTGACGGGACGGGCCCGGACGGAAGAAAAATTTTAGGCGGCGGTAGCGGAGAGACTGTAAGAAGAGCCGATTTAGCTGGAGAGCACTCCAGGCTGCATGAACCTGCGTAGGTGTCCACCAGAAGGGCAGCCTTTTTCAGGCGTTCTTCGATTTGCGCTAAGGAGCCGGTGTTGGTCCAGATTGTGATATCGTCCGCATATAGTGCGTGTTGTATTCTCTCGACCTCGCTTAGAAGAGAGGGGAGGTTCATCATCGCCAGGTTAAAAAGCAGAGAAGACAGGACTGCCCCTTGAGGTGTACCCCGCGTGCCCAATAAGTACGGGCCGTGTTCGGTAGAATTAAGGCGAATGAAGGCGGTGCGATGTGATAGAAAGGCGCGGATGTAGTTGAAAGTCTTCTGCCCGCAGTTTGTGGTAGACAGGTTAGTGAGTATAGTGCTGTGTTTGACGTTGTTGAACTTCCCGCGGAGATCGAGAGCGAGCACGGCTTTATCGTTATGGCGCATAGTAGTCGGCTCTATGATATCGTGTTGAAGCTGGAGCAGGACGTCCTGCACCGACAGATGCGGGCGAAAGCCAAACATCGTGTCGGCAAAGGTCCTCCTGGCCTCCAAGTAGGCGGAACGGCGTTCGCGAACCATGGTTTTCATGAGTTTGCCTGCGCAAGACGTACGTGAGATGGGTCTCAGTGCCTCAATACTAACGGACTTTGCCGATTTGAGAATGAATGTCACGACCGATGTGGTCCATTCCGTTGGAAGCGGACAGCCGTCCTATATCGAATTTATAAGGTGGAGTAGCGAGAGGTGTGCTTGGTCGGGAAGATTTGCCAGGAGCGATACTGTGATTCCGTCGCGTCCAGGGGCCGTGCCCCGTCGCATTTTCATGAGTGCAAATCGTAAATCAGAAAGCGTGTAAGGGGCGTCGAGGTCGGTGTTAGGGGCGCCGGAATACGTATATGCTGGGCCTGCGGGATCAATTGTGCGGCATATGTAGCGGTCACAAAGTTCTCGCGCGAGTTCATCCGTAGTGCCCTGAAAGGCATGCAGAACACGGTGGAGCTGGCGTTGCGTTTCTCGCCTGGTGGTGGAGGGATCGAGAAGGCTTCTAAAGAGTCGCCACGCACTCTTAGAGCTCATCTGGTTTGCAGCCTTCGAACAGGTGCCTGCCCAGTTAGCATCGGAAAGTTACGCGGAGTATGCAGCCGCCTCTGCAGTGAGCGCCTCAATGCGAGCGCAAAGTTTCCGATTACGTTTGTTGCGTTTTCAGCGCCTTATGAGCCCGCAGCGAGCGTGCCAAACATGTAGGAGGTGTGGATAGATTGCAGGAGTCAAATTAGAGGTTGCAAGGGTGCGAGTGTTCGCTTGTTTCATATGGAGAGCGTATGATGCCCACGCTGCATATTCGGTCGAGGAGAGGCCGGCGGGAAATCGTTGCATTCTGAACTGAGTCCAATCGGTGACACGGGCTTGGCCCCAGTGTTGGCGCATTTTCTGCCGCGGTGTGAACGAAATGCGAAGTAAAAAGTGATCGCTGCCTAGGATTTGGCCTAAATTTTCCCATGTAGCATCGCGGATGTGACGGGTGAGGGAGAGGTCGGGGCATGTGTCTCGCGTGACCGAGTTGCCGGAACGTGTGGGTTGTGCCGGATCGGTAAGAAGCGTCAGGCTAAGCGACGAAATGAGCTCCTTGAGCTCTCTGCCCCGGGCCTTCTCGTAGTGGTAACCCCAGTGAGGGCTGGGGGCATTAAAGTCCCCGACAATCACCAGTGGTTGTCGGGCCGCTATACGCAGCGCCCGATGGAAGAGATGCGCAAACGAAGCCCTCGCAAGGCGAGGTGGACAGTACACGTTTAGGATATGTATTGATGGTTGGCCCCTCCGCTGAGACAGCACTGACATCATGCAGTAGTCGTAAGGGAGATCCAGATCGAGGTCAATCTGTATCGCTGTGTAAGCTTTATGCACGAGGAGGCATGTGGTGGTGCCGCCTACATCGGAGCAGTATCCAGAAAGGGATGCAGCAGGGCCAGATTCTTGGAGCGCCAAGACGGCCGGCTGAGAGCCAAGTGAGCTGAGGAAAAGGGAAAGATGTGAACGCTTTCGCCTGTTCCCGAAGCCTCCAGGGTTCCACTGTATGATCTCGAATTTAGACGCAATGTTTGAACGGGACGTACGATTGGTAGCCATCGTGACTGCCTTAGGTTTTATATTTGGTCCTCCATGTCCCGCTCGGAATCCTCAGAGGCAAGGAGGGGCACGGAGGCCGGATTGTCCGATGGCGGGTAGGTGGTAGCCACCTTACGACGACGCCGTGGAGCTGTACCCTCACTGCTCACCGAGCAGGAGCGGGAACGCGATGCCTTGGGTTGAAACTGGGTGATTGCCCAGGCTTGAATAGCCTGGGTAACCTCTAATACTATGCGTTGGACCGAGAAGCTGGTGAGGAGGTGATTAATCGAAGCTTCGACACGCGTGAGACGTTCCTCTACGCGCGGGGTGCGCTCTTCGCTAGGGAGAGTTTGGTTAGCGGGCAAGAAAACCTGAGGTGCCCCAGAAGCCCCAAGAGCTTCTGGAGTAGATGTGGCACCGGTTTCGAGTGCTGGAGTACACATGGTTGCTTGAACCGGTGGTTTAATGGGAGTGGACTTAGCGCGAGGACTAAGCTTGGACGTAGCTGGCGTAGCCGCCTGGACAGGGGAGGCAATACCGGATGGCCTTGCAGTACACTGTTGTTAGGGTTGAAGTCGCTTATTTAAGAGTTCGAGTTGTTTAGTTAAAAGAGAATTTTGCTTTTGAAGTGCTGCAACTTGCTGGCGAAGGGCCGCAAATTCGGGAGAAGGAGGATCGACAGAAGGGGGTGAGAGAGGCTCAGAAGCAGCTTTCCCTGCCCAACTGCTCACCTGAGGTACCGCCGCTGGTGCTTCGAGCGGTGGGAATGCTTAAGTGTCGGCGTGGAGTGGTGGAGCCGAATGATGCAGGTTGGTGCTGCTGTCTGGCTGTGACGAACATGAGGTGGTCCCTCGAGGAGTTGTTGAGGGCTGCTTGCGTTTCCGATATTTTTGATATTTTGCCGTGCAGCCACTGGTCCCAGTCTCATGGGCGCCGTGGCAGAGGAGGCACTTGGGGTGGCAGTCGTGGGAATTGAGACCTGCAGGTGCGGGGGTTCCACATTTGGCACGCTGGGTTGGAGCGGGGTGAGGACACTGAGGTGGTCGATGACCGACGGTACCGCACTTGGTGCAAACAGGGACCGTTTTCTTGTAGGCGCGGATATACGTCGCCACGCAGTGGTAGAAGAGGAAGCGGGGTAACTTCGTGCCCTCGAAAGTCACCACCGCCACCGCGGAATCTCCGAGTTTGCGTACCGCGAGGATAATACCTCGTGGCCAATGAAGTTCTGACTTTATCTTCTCCGGGCTTTCAGCAGGCTTTATGTTGATGACGCCCTTGCATGTATCCCCTGGAGCCTTGGCGTGGCCCCGAACGGGCAGCTGCTGATCCCCCACTTGCAGCTGGAAGTCCCAAAGGAGTCGCTGTGCCATAGGCAAAATGGTGGTGCTACAGACCAAGATGTTTTGTTCCCAGATCGGCCACACTTGAATTTGCGTGGTAGTCTGGTCGCCGAGGTAGCTGCGGATGGCGTCGCCTGCGCGATCGGCCGGGACGAATGTGCGTAGCTCGCAGGGAACGCGAGGTTTCACTACTACGATGTAGTCGTCGTGAGAGAGGCAAGGCGTTTGACGCGGACGCCACTTGCGTTGCTTCGCTGACTGCGAGGACGGAGCAGAGGTAGGCACACCACCGGAGGGATGGCGCACCGGCGTTCCTTGCAAGGCTGAAGAATGGTGGCCCGCTGTGGCGTATCGTTGTTGTTGAGACGCAGACTTCGATTTCGCTTGCTTGCGTTGCCACAGCCTCACCATGTCATCGAGGTATTCATCTTCTGATGGCATAGTGTTTTCGGAGGATGAAATCTCCATGGACAGCATTTGGCTTGAGGTAGGATCATAGCCCGTTACTACGTTAGCGGCCGCCATCGCCGGGCTGAGAGCCCTTAGCGAGGCGGCGTTGTAGCCGGGAGTGAAGGACGTCCCTCAAGTTGTCAAAACTCGACCCACCTGGACGAAGGTCTTGTCTAGGCGAAGCGGAGAACTTGGCGGTGACGATATATCCAAGTTTCAGGGGTACCAAGGTGGATGTTCGCAGAAATAGCAGGAAATCTTCGGAGGTGATGTGGAGTGCGTCCGTCACCATCGAGCACTGGCAGCGCCCCCCCCCCCCCCGCTTGGCCGCATGTCCGTCCATCTGTGGTTCGTCCGTCCACCCTGCCGCGGTGCTCTAGTGGCTAAGGTACTCGGCTGCTGACCAGCAGGTGGTGGGCTCAAATCCCGGCTGCAGTGGCTGCATTTTCGATGGAGGCAAAAATTTTGTAGGCCCGTGTGCCGAGTTTTGGGTGCAGACTAAAGAACCCCAGGTGGCCTAAATTTTCGGAGCCCTTCCTCTACGGAGTCTCTCATAAACATATGGTGATTTGGGACGTCAAACTAGACATATAAATCAATCAATCAATAGTTCGTCCGTCCGACTGTGTTTTGTTCACCCTTCCATCCACCCGTCGTTAGTCTGTCTGTGCACCCTTGCATGTGTGGCTCATCCTTTCATACTTCCGTGGTTTGTCCGACTGGTTATCCTTGCTGCGTGCGTCTGTCTATCCGTCTATCTGTGGTTCGTACGTTCATCCATTCGTCCGTCTGTAGCTCACACTACACACATCTCAGTGTAGCCGAGCTAAGCCACAGCTATTTTTTTTACTTATAAGATCAAGCATCACTGTTTTTATAGAAAGGCAGTAGGCCGTAGCAATTGATGGCATGCCCCTTCTTTAAAGTTGCAGAATTAATGTACGCTATTTCAGATAATCATCTAAATTCAAGGCCGCAACCTTGGAAATACCAAAACTGAGCTCATCAGGGGCCTAGGGGTGGCGGCAGCTGTGTTACGTCAAAACAGAAAGTCACATGACGTAATAAAAAAAATGGTGCATTGCTGCATATTATGTTCAGAAGAAAATGGCGAGTGGTCACAGATAATAAAATAGACCACTGATTCTTTGCGTTTGGTGTGTAGTGTTTCCATTTTGATCTACAATGAAATGTAAAAAAATTGCTTCTTTTGTCTGCGACAAGTATATAGCGCTAAACCACAGAAATTATCGATTGGACCTTCTGAGTAATCGATTGAGCATTCTCCCTTACTCTAAAACCAAACTAAAATATCTTACAGGCCACGCTCGCCACTTACAATCGGTAAGAAGTTACCTAGTGCGCCGGTCTCTCAATAACACAAGCATCTCCAGTTTTGAAACTTCGTGTGGTTTTTTTTTTTTTGAAATGATCAAATAAGCGGTACACTAGTGTATTTCGGACGACTTATTGCTTACACTCAGCACATTTTGCTGTGACGCGTTTTTTTTTCGTGATTTTTTGTAGCATGAGCTTTTTGTGTCTGATGTGCAGATGGCGCATTCCTTGTGAGCTTTCAGCGCTCAGTTTCAATATAGCATAAATTTGCAGCGTTTTAAGAAAAAATATCGCATAAACTAACAGCGTCATAAGAAAAATATTTTTCCTTAGTGTATTTTTTAAAGTTTCGTCTCCATTACAATACGTGGTACTTGTTCTTGTTTTATGTTAACATGTACTGTACCCACCCTGTTACGGCCATAACGGCCAACAGTATTTGGAAATAAAATTGGGGTCCTTAGTTTCGTAGGTTAATATGTAAAACTAAACGTGTTATCTGAAATTTTTACAATTATTTGTATGTCCTCAGTGATCTCATTCTACAACTTTTTATATACACGTTTGCACTCCTGTTAATAGGTACAAAGTTATTGAACGAGTTTTTGTGAATTGCTCATATTAGTGTAACCATAGGTGTGGCCAAGTTTCCCCACCTTGGCGTAGAGCTCGTTTTCAAAGACTACAGAGACCTCACAGTCATCATCTCTTGACTCACTTTTGACTGCACTTACAAAGAACCACTCAAGCTCAGGTAGAGTCTTGTGTCGAAGCCTGAGTGAGTTCGGTTGAGGAAAATTTTCGCAAGTGTAAGCTCAAGTGAACTATATTAAAAAAGTGTATTGGTTCAGTTACCCTGAGTGAGCTCCACTTCCTATCTAATTTCAAGCTTTTGCTTTCGGCAGTCGCCAACCGATCTAAGGTGGATGCGTAGCCCTTCGTACCATCTGGATTCAAAGCTTCAGGCTTCCTGTCCTTCTTCAGGGTGTGACGTTCGTTTACATGAGCTTCTTTAGACATACCCGAAGAAACCAAGCCATCAAACAAAATTCAGGCGCACTGTATATATTTAAATTATTGTCATCATTTAATATACCTAGGAATATTTCACGCAGGCAATGTCACAACTGACATTATTAGCTAAACTACACACTTGTAGCAGTGATGCAATAAGAATACTGAAGGGCAAAAACATCAACGCAGTGAGAAAGTAACTTACCTGGAGTACACACGAAGCTGGCGTGTAGCCTGCACTGCCCCCGCTGCCAACGTGTGAGCTGTGCGCTAGACCAGACGGTGCATCTTTGATGCGGAGTGCATAAGAGACACTGTGTCGCAGTTCCTTGTTGACAACCCGGCGTTGCAAGACCAGTTTTTTTTGTGAGCTTTTGCCACAGGATGACGCCAACGGTCACCACAGACAAAGAGCTCACTTGCGCTTTTTTGTAAGCGGACCCATAAGCCCTATACAAGGAAAGGCGACAAGAAAGCTCTATTCAAAGACGGATGGGCATTCGCCGATGCCGGCAAGTGTGCCGCCGGGAGATAGTTGTCGCAGAGCCTTGAATAAGTACATCAGAGCATCGTGACGAAGGTAAGCACGCAAGGTGGATCGGCAAATACCATCGACGGGTCCACACCCAAGCAAGTCAAGTCCCTGAAGGCATGGCGAGAATCATCATATTGGAATGGAAAGGACGTAAAGTGACACACTGGCAAGATAACGCCAGATGCGCAACAGATGGCATCGATGGTGATGTGGCCATGGTGTGGGCGTAAGCGGAATGCTCGTAGTCGTGCCGAGGGCTAGTAGACAATGTTGTGTGCCCCTGAGTGTCGCTTCCGCTAATGAAGCCACCTTAACACCTCTTGGACAGACGGCTTGAGGCAACCCCTATCCGCACACCTGTGATCCTGTGACGCGTGCTGTCATCTGTGCACGGGGGAAGGCAATTACAACGAGAAGAAAAGAGAACGGTGAAGTTGTTTTGTGATCAATTTAATTACATTGCATTTATGCAAGGTTTTTGTGCACTTCGGTTAAAGACTACCAAGACTCGTAAGGTCCCACGCACCTCGGAAAACGATGTTATGCAAAGCATGCGAAGGGAAGGTAACAGTGTTGTAATTTTTTATTGAGCGAAACGTTGCGAGATGACGCTAAAGATATGTGAAAACGTGCACATATACATATGTTCAACAGTCGCATATGTTTTACATAGCCAGTTTTTTTTTACAGTTGCGTATCGACACCAACAGCAACATGGTCACTAGCAACGGCGATATGCTGTTTTGTAGCGCTTGTGCTCGCGAGAACTGTAGCCCTGGGCACTGGTACATAAATCAACTTCAGTAGATGGCGCTTTACGACAACTGATGATAACCCTATACGTGACAGCTGTATCAAAGCAGTACATATGTGATGTTTATAAAATTAACTGGCACCAGTATTGATCTTTCATGAGCATTACGCCTGTATGGGGTATGTTTCTAAAGCAGTTCCAAGACCTGGCGTGGATGTGTGGTAGATTACTTGACTGCAACGTGGAATGCTTTGGCTCGATTTCTGCTGTCTACAACCTTTATTTTTTGCAGCTGTTGGGTCAACGCCTGTGTTGTCGGTTTTTTTAACGATCTCACATTTAAATTGCAAATGTCTGTTCTCGCCGTTCCTTGATAGATAGAAACTATCGAACTCCTTTGGCGCATGCTTGTGGCATACCTGTATACCACCCGTGGTATACGGGTATGTAGAAAGAAGAGAAATCTATTTAAAGTGCAGTCACATTTCCTGAACTTGCATGCTGGTAACATTTATTAAATACACAAATGGTGCTTGTCTAAATAGTCCAGAGGCTAGTTTGAGCCCCTGAGGTACAGAAGACAGCTCGAGACATGAAACATTGTGCAGTTATCCGTTTTCTTTGTTTGGGCCTTACAAAGAGCAAAAATGCACCTAAAAAGACAAATGTATTTCTAAAAAAATTCCATAGTCTGGGACGCATAGACATCTTTGTATAGTGGAACGAAACAAAAATACCAACGAAAGTAAGAGAAGAAAAAAATTGAAAAAGATGTTTCAGCTCGCTACGCGGATGCCTCGTTCAAGGTGACCTTTTCCAAATCATTGTGAACAAGTCCCCCGTGTAAGGATGCAAAGCGTCCTACATGGAGGGATTTCTTTACATTAATCTTTCTCTTTACAGTTTTTTTTTCATTTTACCTTGGTCTCCGTTTTTTTGTTTTATTTCAGTATGTCTCGTCCCGAGCACATGAAATTTGCTCACACTCTCGACTGCAGAAAACGTTCATATGTACCTGAAGGAGACCGACACGCTAAAGTACTGCGATTGATACTTCATTGGCATATGGACGTCTACAAAACAATTTCCTGCCACCGTAAAGATCATTGGCTGCTCCCGGACTTTGCAAAATCCGATCGCATGGTTAGCAACTTTCCACGTTGCGTAATTTAAACTTCTAACACTCACCCTCTACCATTTCAATACACAATAAGAGGCACATGTCTGGGCTGTGTCAAATTTGGGGACTTCTGGACTATATTAAAGCTTAACTAAAAAAATGGGCAGCACATCGAAGCTATCCAAATAGATAGACAGGCCTCACGTTTGCTATGAAAGGCAGAAAAGGGGTAGGCGAGACTTATCAACACTTTCTGATCACTGGCAACACGTATTAACTTTTTATTTATTTATTCATATTGTCAGCCCAAGGGCTAAGACAGGAGTTGGGGTTACATATCTGGCACGTACAAAGAACATATTTGGAAACAAGTTTCACAGTGTACGCTCAAGACGCATGCTATATGAAAATAACAAAAACAAAAACGCAAATTTATATCAGAATACATCCCGTATAGGTCACGGATAAAAGAAACGTGTTCGAATACATCTCGTACACGTCACCAAAAAGAGAAAAAACATTTGAAGTGATATAGTACATATTGAACATATTGATATAGTACATTGAACATATTCAACTGACGAGGAACAAGCAATTTGGTTACAAATATTCTGACAAAGCCTTTTCGAACCTTTGTAAATCGCAATGTTCGACTATGTATTGAGGTAATTGATTCCAGTCATCAATGCTCCGAACCAAAAACGAATACCTGAATAAATCTGTTCTGTAGCTAAGTGGTGTGATATGTTTCGAATGTTTTGTTCTGGATGTGTTAAATGGCTGAAGTGCAATGTGTTCCTTTAGGTGAACTTTGTAGTCTCCATTGAATATCTGAAAAAAGAATATCAGTCGATTATGTTGCATTTTTCGTTTCCCCATCATTAAACCGGCTCTGTCTCTAAGCTCACTAATAGACTGGGTTTTGGAATAAGAGTTCAAGATGAACCGTAAGGCTTTGTTTTGTATACGCTCACATTTTAGTGCGTTTTTTGGTGTATGGTTCCCATAGATGACTGGCGTAGGTCAGTACTGGAAGAATAGTCATTTTATACGTCATTGTTTTAGCTTCCGGGGTGGCACCGTGAAGCTTTCGTCGCAACGACCAAAGTATGCGCATGGCTTTATTGAAAACACTGTCAACATGCATGGACCAGTTCAAGTCATGTGTAAGATGAACACCTAGATACTTAACATTCTTTACTTCAGTCAGCGCTGTGCCTTTAATGCTGTAAGAAAAGGATAACGGGTCTTTTTTACGTGTCATGCGCATGAAGAGAGTTTTTGATGCATTCAGTTGCATTTGCCATTCGTCGCACCAAAGACTAGTTTTTTGTAAATGGTTATCAAGCTCCAGCTGATTGTCAGTGGAGCTTATCTTCGCATACACAATGGTGTCATCTGCATAATTTTTTATAGCTATTTGCTGAGAAAAATCGGCACCCATGTCACTGATATAGATAGAGAAAAGTAAAGGGCCTATTACGGACCCTTGCGGCACGCCTGATCTGACTGGTTTATTGGTGCTGGAGACATTATTTAATTCAACAAATTGTTGTCTATTTGACAGATATGCCTCTATCCATTTTAATAGCTGACTGTCACTAGTCAAACAAGACAACTTTTTAAGCAACTTTCTGTGAGATATTTTATCAAGTGCTTTTCGGAAATCAATAAATATGATGTCTACTTGACCTTTTCCATCTAAACACTGACCAATTTCATGCGTAACCTCAGTAAGAATTGAAATTGTGGAATATCCTTTGCGAAACCCGTGTGGATTATTACCTAAAATACCATTTTCTTCTACAAACTTCATTAGGTGAGTAGTCAAAATGTGCTCCAGTGTTTTACAACAAGTACTTGTCAAGGAAATTGGTCGAAAATTTGTGACGTCATATTTGGAACCCTGTTTATGGATCGGTATTACCTTGGCACGCCTCCAATCTATCGGAACGTCACCGGATTGAAGTGATTTTCTGAAAATGTTCAACAGATAAAATGAACACCACTCGGCATAACGCCTTAAAAAGGCGTTGGGAATTTGATCAGGTCCAGGGCATTTTTTTACATCTACTTTAAGTAAGAGACCCTGAATGCCTTCTTGTGTTATAGTTAGCTCAGGTAGACATTGCTCATTAGAAATTCGCACTTGAGGAGTTGAACCATCGTCCCTAATGAAAACCGATTCAAAATATTCATTAAATTGGCAAGCCATCTTATAATTATCCGTGATAGGTACTTTATCGTTCTTCAAAAATTGGATGCCAAGTTTTGGTCCTTAAAGGTACCTCCAAAATTTTCCCGGTGATGTTTTAATGAAATCGGTAAGAGTTTCATTCATGTACCTGTGTTTCGCTTGAATAATTTCTATTTTGAGTTCTTGAGAAAGGGAACTGACGTAATGACGTGTTTTTGTTGACAATGGTTTTTTTAGCCCTCGTTTTTTTCAAGAGTCGTTTTTTCTGAATTATTTTTTGGCCATAAGTGGACTCATAAGTAGGTGGACTCAAATACATACGTTTATTTTTTCATTGTGATGAAAACGATTTCATTTAGTTTGTTGTAGTGTGTATGTTTTTACACGACTATAAGTGAGAGACCGTTACACTAAATACACCAAAAAAACACATCATTCGGATTCTAGAGCCCCTTTTTAAACCTTTATTTTTGTTTACGGGAGCGTAATAAACTTGATATTAATGTATGACTAAATTTTGGGCTTATCGGGGACCGTAAACGTGACTGAAGTATTTAAAATCGAAGATCTCCTATTTATTAACTGCTACTTTGGAATGCTGTGTCACTCCTTTCACTAATTTTTCTTGCGTGTGTGCGCGATATTCTTTTGAACATTAAGAGACTGCCTTGCTTCCCAAATGTACTGTTCGGGACAATGAGAACATTCGACCTAGTAGATAACGTGGAAACTAGTGGACCTAAAACAAGCTCTATAGGACCTAAACTAAGGCCACTAGGTTTGTAGAGAGCAAAGAAAAAATTTTAGACTCACCTACAGAATTATTTAAACGGACAGGTTTCTTAGCCTTGAGAGAGAACCAAAGAAACTAAACTGAAATTCAGCTGTCCGCTTCTACTGAATCAGCTAAAATTTCATGTACTTCATGTATTTCATGTATTTCGATAAACACAAGGGCCACACGAAACAAACGCTCATTGTCCTTAACAGTATATGTAGACAAATCTAACTGCTTAACTGTATGTGTAGACCAATCTAACTGCTTTCAATTTTCTTATTTATGGAGAATGATAACACACCGGAATAAACTTGACACATACACTGATAACACTCACTCACCAGACAGGTTCACTACGACAATCAGAAAGCTTTACTAACACAGCATGGTTGATTTACGGTATTACACGATTTATTTGTGAACATAACGATTCAGCCAACAGTTTGTCTATTTCACTATATAGGGTTTCCTTTATACTGCATAGTCCATATCACCTTATTTTTATTATATGCATTTATTGCTTATTGTTGTGCAACCCATTGTAATCTGTTGCTGGTACTATGCCTTGACATTTAAGTTGTCATTCTACGGTATTGTGTGAACTGTTTTATTGGTTACATGTTCTATTGTTTTCGCTTCAGTAACACCCCTTTTCCTGGCTAGATCTCATATGAGATTGACATGATTTCTGTACAAATAAAAGGATATGTACCTAATCGCTTTCTGTTGTTTCAGCTATCACATCTTGAAGGTGCTTGAAAATTCTGAATCTTTAACGATAACGAGGTATTAGGTGCTCTGCAGAATTAGATATTTATTTAGCATAAACTAAGAGGAGAAGAAAAATGGAAGGACAGGGAAGGAATTGTATACGCACAAAGATGTCCTTAGTGTTCTTACTGCGGCGACATACACCAATGGGCACTTCGAGAAGCGCTTATCTTGGAATCTCGTTGATTGCCAATCTTGTATAATTCTTACAGACGATGCTATATAGGTTTGGGAGTGTCTTTGAAAGTTTTATTTAAATACTTACGACTGGTTGGCCTCTGCTACAGGACCTCTTCTAACTAGTGTTAATTTTTATCTAATTTTTATGCTTCGCTCTAGACCTTGTTTAGACGGTCGGGAAGTAATATCTTGCATCTACTATTCCCGCTTAAGGAGTAAAAGTAGTCACTGTCACCACCACAGATTGTTGTTAATGTCTCGCCTTTTAGACAAATATGCCTTGTTTGAAGTGTCACAGGTGGTGACTATGGTAGTCTAGGTACGGCTGGTGGCCTGTTAGCTATCTATGAAGCCTCATCTTCGCTTTGCCTGTTTAAATAACTACTGTTGGGTTAGAAAATCTAATATCACTAAAAGAATGGTGCGTGTTAAATTCATTACTAAGGTGAAACTTGTATTTGTCAATGAATGTGGTTTGTGCGATTATGTCGTATTCTCATGTGATCAAAATGTCGCCGATGTAGTGAGGTAGGTGCAACGCTTTATCCGTATTGATTTCAAAAGAATATATTCCAACTTCCCCGTAAAAATGTAGGAGTATAGCGGTGAAAAAAATGTTTACACTCCAGTGGCCTAATTTGTAGGCATTACGGCTAAGGAAAATCAAAATAACTAAGCAAGGTGGCTAAGTCTATTGTTTAAAGGGGCCCGGCAACACGTTTTGAGCATGGCGAGAAAATGCTGCCGTTGTAGAGGCTCCCGACAGCACGTCAACCAAATATTATAGCGCATCACGCGGCTGGGAATTCACAATAAATTATCAATGTCAGCTGAAAAAAATTGGCAGATCTCATGCAAAGTGGCAATCGATGATATGCGAAGCACGAATAAAAAAGATTGATATGTCACTTTAATATCAGCACAACGTAACGAGGTGGAGGTGAATGATGCCGTACATGACTTCCGGGTCATGATTTTCATGTTTGGGTGTGTCGTTTACCTTCGTCATCTATTCACGTAACGTGATAACAAGTTTGGTATATGTGGAGCTACTGAAACGGCCGCGAGCACGCTATTAGCGTGGTATGCTCTCATGTTCTTATATGACACGCGTGTCAGGATTGTCATGTTAGCACCAGTCATGTATTTCACCATCTATTGACATCACGTAACACCAAATTTGGTATGTGAAGCTAGCGAAACAGCCGCAAGCGCATCACGAAGGGCCCAATATACTCCAATGTAGCGTTAACGCGCGCGCACGCCTGGGCACAGCTACGCTACGTTAGCGAACCGCGAGCACTCTACAGTCTGACGCCAGGCGTGACCAGCGTCCGTCGGCGCGGCCCGACAGCAACCGGAGCAAAATTCGCGCTGATGCGTCACCCAGACAACACTACGTCTCCCTCTTTTCGAGACGAATGGATGCCGGACGCGCTTAAACGCGCATGCGTCAAAGCAACGTAGCGCGGCGCACGCCTGCGAGTATATGGCGAAACCGGCACCTGGCGTCGCAACGCCGGCGAGCACGCGCACCGCGTTACGTCGAAATGTATTGGTGCCTTGACTGCGGCATGTAGTCATGTTCTCGCATCTCATGATTATCATGTTTGCACCAGTCACATACCTTCCTCTTCCATTGACGTCACGAAATATCAAATTTGGTATATGCGAAGCTAGCGAAACGGCGGTGAGCGCATCATGAGTATGGCATGTAGTCATGTTGTTACATGACACGCATGTCTTGATTATCATGTTTGGATGTGCAATTTACCTATGTCGTCCATTAGCGTTGCGCAATACCGAGTTTGTACATGTGAAGCTAGCGAAGTGGCCACGAGCGCATCATGAGCGTAGCATATAGTCATGTTGTTAGATGAGACGCATCTCATGTTTATCATGTTTGCACCAGTATTATACCTTAGTCATTCATTCACGTCCCGTAACACCAAATTTGGTATAAGTGAAGCTAGCAAAACGGCCGCCAGCGCATAATGAGCGTGGCATAAAGTCACGTTGTTTCATGACACGCATCCAACGATTATAATGTTTGCACCAGTCACATACCTTCCTCATCCATTCACGTGCCGTAACACCAAATTTTGTATATGTGACGATAGCGAAACGGCCGCGAGCGCATCATGAGCGTGACGTGGATGTAGTCATGTTGTTACATGACACTCATGTCATGATTTTCATGTTAGGGTCTGCCTCATGTGTTCGCCATGCAATCATGTCATAGCATACCACTTTTGCAACATGCCATGTGAACAAAACCACCGCAAGAGCTGGCATGACCATGAAATGTAAATCACGACATTCATGATATACATGTCATGATTTCCATGTGAAAATTAGTCAGATATATTCTTCATACAGTCATGTTGAGTCATACCAAGTTTAGTGTTGATACCATTATCGAAACAGACAGGAGAGCTAAAGATCGTAGGCGGATAGATAGATAGATAGATAGATAGATAGATAGATAGATAGATAGATAGATAAATAGATAGATAGATAGATAGATAGATAGATAGATAGATAGATAGATAGATAGATACACTCAAAGTCGCAGAAGTTTGCTAAGAAATGATTCGCATTTAATAACTTTCTCTTCTCTCGACAAATCAAGGAAAATTGGTCCAGTAAGCCAATCCATCAGCCGTTGGCTGATTTGAACATGGCGTGCTCGGTTGTTACAAAGGTAGACGCGAGATGATCACTTGTCAACGCGTGCGCGCGCGATCGCACTGGAAAAGCCGCGTATTCGAAGAAAAAAAAAATGCTCAAAGTCACGAGGCACGAGTGGCATTTTTTTGTTTGCTTCTCCCATCTCTCCCTGCTCAGCTTCGAGCGCTTTCATCAGGACGACAGAAGAGAGAATGTGATTGCAGCGTGCGACAAATCCTTGTAACTCCGCTCGTAGTGGACGGATTCTAAGGAATTTTCGCGGCGTTCAATTTCTGAAGTAATACGCTTTTCCAATGAGTTAATTCTGTGGTTACTCAAAAAAGTGTTTCATGCAGGGCACCTTTTCATGTAAAAGTCCCAAAGATTTCTTTGCTTGCGTTCTATATTTTGAACCAACTTTCATATGTTAACCCTAGGATTAAACTCACCATGAATCATTATTCCAGCTGAAAGAACTTTCTTTGCTTTTATTTTTTCCGTGAACCACACCATTGCAGCGCTCGAATGGTTGTGGCACTCGACTGCTAGCCCGAATTTCGCGGGATCGAATTCTGGCGGCGGCGGCCGCATTTTCAGCGGAGGCGAAATGCGAAATGTTTTGATGCTCATGTAACTAGACTTAGGTGCTGTTAAAGCACACCAGGGCGGTAGAAATGTGCCGAGTGCTCTGCTGCGCTTCTTTCATAATCATACCGTGCCATTGGGATGTTAAACCCCAGACATTCCAATTTTACCGCCAATCCTATTCGTTTCTCATTTTTTTCTCCTATTTACTATGCAGCGCACGGATGCAACTTGTGCCGTTGCAACTTGTGGCCAATACTGAATACGACATCAACACGGTGGCTTTTTCCCGCTTTCCATTTCTTCCTTGTGAAAGCCTACGCACATAAAAAATTACTGATAGATTATTTCTAGTTGTGTGATTACCGCAAGAAACATAAGAATGCTTTCATGTACAGGACAATATACATAATATATCATAATCTTCGTGTAAAATTTGCATAAAGCGAAATAGTTGGTGTGTAATTTAAGGATCTGAAAGCCTACGCAAAATATTAAAAATTGCACTGATTATTTTTTAAAATATACATTGTCGTAAAAGCTTTTGAATTCAAAATTTCGTTAAGGTGGAAAGGTTTCACTTCCGAAGCGTGAGCGTGCACAAGAAACTTTGGAGGCGTTAACCATGTCAGTGTAAGCTCACACGGGAGTATTTTAACCTTTGTTGGCGTTATCACAGGTAGAACTGTCTTCCAGCAGGGTTATTTTACGCTTTATTTATACCTAATCGGCTATTTATGTTTTCTTATTCTTACTTATTGTTACCGTGCGCATCCTCGATGTTTGCTTTTCATTCTTTTCCACAATGTGTTTACTGTGTTTGATTTTGAAAAAATAAATATTTATGTGCACGTCAGCGCCGTTCTTTGTTATTTATTCGCTTGTTCTCGCTTTCCCTCGCAATCATTATTCTTCAGGATAAGATACGCATGATTTGGACGGACAGCAAGGCTGCTTACATGAGCTCATAGACCTTGCAGACTTGCTTTTTGCCCAATGACTACGTATACAGGGTCATTGTGTTATACGGGGAACCACGGTCTATTTAGAACCTCAAAATTTCGGAGAAATGAAAGCGGAAAAGAAGAACGTGAATTATTTGATAATCTGGGTGCCTAAATTTGTCTTCATCTAAGTCGAACTTTTTCTATGCTCACTGAATGGCTTGGAACGCTAGTGCGCATAAACAGGTGTCTAAACCCCTCGACCAACTGGCGCTAAACTTTACACGTACTAAATCCCTATACGCAGCGCCTAAATTGATTGCTGTTGGTACATACTTACGGACACTTACCAGTAAGAACGACTTTTTCCTCAGCAACATATCAGTCAGCATTGATTTGTTTAATTGAGCACACACTCATCAGTGGTCTTCATCGTTTACTCCACATGCAAGCAATCGGCAAACGCCGTGTAGTTTAAGTTTACGCGCTTCTATTAGCCTTCATTGTGCGAAACAATGAATGCACGCAGTGAGTGTGCAAAGCTGTTCATGTTTTTAAAACGTGCCAGCGCTTTTGCTGTGTCAGAACCATTGACTGAAACTAAGTCAGAATCGAGAGGAGTAATCATGTCCTAAATAACGAAAAGCTATTGTTGCGTTTGTCATCCATTTGTTTTCTTGTGATTCCAACACAATGTGGCGTGAGAAACTGTGCTCAATCACCTAAACGAGCCCGATCGTGGTATATACAGTACAGTTTTTCGTATGGTTCCCTGAAATACAAGCATAACATGTTGGAGAACGAGATTCGAAATGATTCCAACTTACCTACAGAAATCCTTGAAGCATAAGGTAATATACAAGTGAAAAAAAAATGTTCACGCATCATTTTTATTGATTATCTGAACTCTCTGGTTTATTACTTAACGCTCCTGTCGCGCTTTCAGTCATCTTCCACACAGGGGCTTTGCACCAACCGGGACTGAACACTCCTCTCGGCACCAGCCTGTTTGGATGGCCTTCGGCTTGGTCTTCCAGACTTGGCGCAGGAACCATCAGAGCAATTTGGTTCTTTAATTTGGTAATCAAGCGCTCCGCCTCATTTTTCATGTCTGAGAACAAGTCCTTCCTCTCAGTGGGGTCAGCTGCGTACGAGCACAACAAATTGTACACGTTAGTTGAGTTAGAGGGAAAATCTACATAAATTTAGACGTTTATTTGTGTACTTCAATATAGTGTATATGTAGTATACTCATATAGCTGCTTTTCAGAACTGGCACTACAGTTTTGCTAGATCATTCTGCGGACGTTATTACAGGGTAGGGCACATTTGACGGACAGCATTTTAACACGAACCCTTTTATATAATGAAAGGCAGTACTAAGGAAGCTGATCTCTCATGACTGCAAGGGTGAAGAAATTAATCCGATAGCAATGAATCGGGTCGTTGACAGAAGAAATGCAAGCAGCCAACTCTTTCGTATCTGATCTTGATTAAATCTACAACGAGTTACCGTTAGCGGATATGGTTGCTACGGTGGGGAACTGAATTTCGGGTTGTCATGTCTGTAGTCTAACCATAAAATATGCGGCGACTTCACAGCACTTACAACGGTGTAGTAGCCTTTTGTCGCTGAAGGCGATTCAGGTTCGATGTCCATGAGGTGTAATGTAGCGGAAACATAAGATTGTAGGTGCGCGTGGGAAGTCGAAACTTAGAAGCTTGAAGCTGGAGTTGGAAACACAAATCAAGTTGGAGTTGGGAAAACTCAGCGAAAGGAGGACACCGTCGTCCGCACTCCAGCTGTCGGCCATGGCCCAAAATAGAGGACAGACTATGCGGGCATCTGCTCGTGTTCACGGGCAGGCCCGGGACAATCCACGGCTGTTGATGTCGTCTCTTGCTGCCTGAGTCATACCAACAACTGGTACGACCATCCGGGGCCGGCTTCCCTTTGACACCAGCCCCACAACTGCTGAAGTGGCTGGCAATCACTTGGCTGCCAACCAACTTGCTTCTACAACAACCCAGCTGTCTGCGGCAGTTCTCTGTAGTTCCCGACTGGTGCTACAAGGGCTGCTGCCGCCAGGAAGAGCTGACATCACCAAGTTGCTGCTTCAAGTCAAGCTAACCGCCATTATAGTGCGTACCTTCACCAAACTGTCACGGGGAACACGAATGCACAAGGATGGCAGAAACGAATAGATTTACAACATTTACAAGCAACTGTGCGACTTAATAGCCACCTGAATCCCTCCAGGCACACCAACCCGCTTTGTTTCTCCGTTTACTATGGCGGGCTCATGCACCATACTTCGTAACATCAGCAAGCGCAATTCCTTCGTCCCTCCACATGCTTGTCGAGCATGTTCGGATAACTGAGGATGATGAGGGAGACGCCACCGCTAAGGCAGGACACCATAGCGGTAGTCCTACTGGACTACTACTGGCAACTATTGCGGCAGCTGCTATCAACGGCTCACCCTTACAAGCGGGTGTCAAGCGGCAAACCAACGTCACCCCTACTGAAGTCCAGCCCACATAGACACGAGTGGTGGCTGCTGCATCACCTGCCGACCACCGGCGCCTCGATGGCGGTGCGCATGTGCTCCATGGGTTGCTTTTCATCATCTGCTCGCTGCAGATTTCACGATGCAGAAACATTGGAATGTGTCATTTAGTCCCACTCTGCTCGTCCTTCTCAAATATGCAAGGTGGTTAGCCACTAACTCCTGCTCAGCCTGCCTGTGACAGCAGTAGAGGACTCCCTCTTTCCCTCGTGGTTGAAGATACGAACCCTGCCAGCCTTTCTCGAGTTCACCGCTCCTGCTAGCTTCGCTGTAGATTTGCAGGAACTAACTACTTTCTTGTCATTACACTCTCTACTTCTGTCTATTTTCTCTCTTTTAATCATTCCCTCTTTCCCATCCTTAAAGGCACTGAGCCGTGACCCATGACGGGAGGCAGAAACTGACGACGTTTTTCATTCTTCGTCTTTCTCTTACCACACACACTCTAGCTGTCGAGATGTTGCGAGAGCCAGCGCTGGCGAGCTTGTTCTGTTGATCAGAGTTAGCAGTGACTTCACCAGCGACACAGCCCTCTCTTCTTCTCTTTCCCAGAGGATCTTCCTGCAAATTCACGTAATGAAATACCGCGGGGAATTTCTTCCCCACGACGTTTTCGCAAGCACCCTTCTACTACGGAAATCATTGGCCCGTTTCATAACCACTTCAGCCGTGTTTGTCCCCAGCGCTCGTGCTTTTTTTAGGTTCATAGGAGAAACGATACGCGGGGTAATGTTGTCGACTTAAATTTCAGATGGAATATGACTGTGACGAGAATAACACATCACTATTGTTCATATCTTTGCTATTGCCATAAATACTACGGCGTTTGTTCCATTTCCTGGTGATAGGGACACAGCCAGATTCACAGATAACCAGAAACGTGAGGGCTGTTGCCAATGAGAGTGATTGAAAGTCTGGTTTAATTAGATGCGTGTTGTGCACCCCGATCGGGCCATGATGTTGACGTAAAGCATCTTTTTCCAGCAGTTCAACAGAAGCCGCACTGGCGCATATGGTTTATTTTTCTAATTATGTGGTCTTTTACAGGATAAGTTGCATTTCGGTTCGAGTTGCCTGAATATGAAGGCACTGAAAAACAGGATCCACTTGGCACAGTTATGCGAATGATATTATTGACGACCATCGTTGTACACTGCGAGATGATGTTCCAATCATTCGAGGCTGTCATTATATGAAGTTACTTGTTTGAATAACGCGTTTTTGCACCGCATGGGAATGATTCAGTGTAAATAGCTCTACGCTCACATGCCACGAAATGTTCTCAACAATTCTTCCGTCATTGTCTCGAATATCCATAAATCGGCAATCTCAATGCAGGAGCACATCCACTACTGACAAAACCGCAGAATGTTCATGGCATGAGGAGCTAGCTGTCTGGGCACACGAGATTGCGGTATTTTAGCTCGCGAGTTTTCTAACCCATAAAAATTCAATGAACAAAGAGCGTTTTTTTTTCTTACCGGTGATATTGTAGAGAAGCGATGTATGCGCCCTTCCACCTAAGTTCACTTTCTCGGGCTGTTCCTCAGACTCTGCATACCAGCTGTTGAAGGTCTTCGACGGTCTCACAATTAACTTCAGGTCTCCTTCCCTGGAAGGAAAGTTAACCAGCTAATTAGGTGAACAGTCACTGCCTGGGGTCAAACTAAATATTTTTTGTCCCCAAGTTTCCAAAATGACTTACTAAAAACTCTGCTTCATGCCGAATCTTTTTCGTGATTCTTACACCTTCAGTTCTTTTTCGCTTGCGTCGGCGCCTTATTAGTCGATGATACACCAATATGAGGCAAAAGCTTTCCCATGAGTAGACAACCCCCCTGACAAACCTATCATATATAAGCGCGAACAAAATGCAGCGGTGAATTGCAAGAGAAGAGAATTGACGTCCTGCTGCATTACCTTTTGGAAGCAAATGGGCAAAAAAAAAAAAAGAAACACGCGTGAAGCACGCAGTTCTTGTGCCCTCTTTCCATAAAACAGAGCTTAGGAGAAATACAAACCATCGATGTCCAAAGGCCGAAAATGCGTTTTTTTCAGTTCACGTAAGCAAGTGAAAGAATAATACTTGGGGGCACTCTATTATAAACACGCAGATATGCATGTGATTTTCGCAATCAGGAATAGAACTTCACAGAGCTCGCTAGTAAGGCATAGTCAGCCTTGTATTCGTACGCCTGTTGCACGTAACGTTTAGCTTTGGTATTTTCTGTCCTAACGCGAGTCATTGTATTTTTTTATGGGTGTAACTTAATCGGTTGTAATAGAATAAATTTTTTAATGTGAAACGCCACGTTCTGCATGCCAGCAGGAGAACTGTCTTCTTCGATTGCCAGTGGTGTCAACCTTCCTAACATATGCGGGGACCAATTCCAGAGTCGGCAACTGGCTCTTGTGATTGCCTATCATTTTTTTTTCTATCTGAGTTTCACCTGTTAATCATGATGTGCCACCTTAAATATGACTAGAAACTTTTGCTGAACACTTTTGTTGTCATTAAATTTATATGTTCTCAATGCACGCGTATACATTGGTGCTAGCTGTTTACGTAGCACGAGTGAATAATTGGAGCACGTAAATGTTTGAGGCAGCTCATAATTAGCTAGCGAAACAATTACAAATCATTTGTAGCCTGCGTAAAGCTAAACTGTTAGTTTCAAGTCTTTTATGCGTTTATACCTGTAGCATACTCGGCTAGAAATACAGTACAAAGCAGCCAAAAGTTGGAAAAACTAATTATTTCTCCATTTGATGTTTCAAATAAAACGCATGAAAATTCTTTTAACTAACGTAGGTAATTTCGAAACCATCGATCCATGATGTTGCAAGAAATTAGGACAGTACCGACCACTGCACCAATAAATAACGTTAAGGGCTTCGACAGTCCAGCTCCTTTTCATTCCATGCACTTGAGTGACGAAAGTGACGATTAACGTAAGGACTGGATAAACGTCAACATGTTACGACAACGAGTTTAAACTATTGGCATGTGGTGTACGGAAGTGCCATTCTCTAACCACTTTGAAAGCTGTAGAGTGGCATCAAAATATCTTGACGTCCCGCGTGCGGACTGCCTCATTTGATGCTCTCCCATCCAGGAACACTCTTTCTGAAGAACTTCGTTTGCGAAAGCCTTCACGCTTTCAAGGAGAGAGCGTTTTTACAGAGCTGACCGAGCACCCCCTCAACATTCATTTAACTTAGTGTGGTCATGGCGATGAATTCAGAAATAATTTATGAAGAAGCAGATTCAAACTTGCTTGTGATTTGCCCTGATTCTAACTATTCTCTTCATATATAGTGTACACCAATTCAATACGCACTGAGAGCTACAGATCGATAATTGATGTCCACAGTAACTTTTATTGCATTTCTAGTATAATGCTCACCTTACAAAGAACGCTCACCTGATTGCACCGGAAATTTTTCCTTTCTTGCGGTTCAAGTTGTAGATAAATTCCGTTCTCGGTGCAGGCTCCGTGCCGTTCCTGATTGTTGACCACTGATCCACACCATCAATTTCGTCTAACGTATTGTTCCATAATGCACCAGTCACACTGAGAAGCGTCGGGAACCAATCGACAACATGGATAAGACTGTAAGAATGTAGACGTAAACAAGGGTTATTCACATACATAAGAACCTTGGTGCGTTCGGAGTGTTTGCGTAACAACTGAAGCGCACTGGATCACACGTCCAAGCCTTTTGGAATTTCTAATGAATGATCACAAAAACATAATGAATGTGATTCATTTTTGCGATGGCATCTTGGAAGGTCGCTTGGCTGCCTAAGGAGCTATAGTTCGCTACGACACTATAGCTTCCTGACAATGAAACTAACAAGACAAAGCCTTCTTTACCAAGAATTCTTGATGTTATATATTTCTGGCAAGTCTCGTGTTTTACATGCTACATACATAAACTGAAGGGGTGTGATATGCGCTTACACAAAGACGAGTTATTTATTAGAAAAGAAAAGTCGTCGACTTTCTATACAATTGGTGGTAGCATGCTCATGCAGGCCAATTCTGAAAAACAAGTTATGATTTTGTGTCCATGCTGCGACAGCGAACTGTGAGATATACGAGAGGCGACCTACTTAAAAAGAAACGTGAGTTATACAGCGATATGTCAGTTTACGTTTACAACTATGACAAAAGGTTTATCGAAGGTGACATGCGAGTCTGCACCGGTACTTGTCTCATGTTCTCATTGCTGTGATTCGTGCGTGCAGTTAAGAAATATTTTGAGGTAGGTAATCAACGTGTTGTCTATAGAGAGCGATATCTGTCTATAGAAAACATGAGCGGGTAGGAATAAGTGCACTACTATAGTACACACATATGCCCTAAAGTATTCGCTTTGTTCTATTAAAGCTGCATACTTCGCCAGCAAACCTACGTCCTTAGATTCATAATACAGAAGTGTGCTTTCGAAATATAAATAAAGTATAGTAGTGCAAGAAAGGTTCGGGCAACACACACACACACACACACACACACACACACACACACAATTACTCTTAATTACAGAATTATTATGGTGTCTTGAACCGCCACCTTCATATCGCTTGTAATACATCGAACCTTCATACATGCCTTGAACTGGTGATGTTATTTCTGTGCAGCAGTGGCCCCGAAACAAACGCCGGCACCCTAGTGCCCCCTTCGTAAAGTGTGTTTTTGTTACCCCGTAAGGGCCAGTTACTTCCACCGAAGCGAACTTGGGCACCGTTCTGTAAAAAAAAAAAAAAACATTAAAGTTTGTGTAAGCGTGAGGATTCTTTTTGCGAAAAGAACAATCTGATGTACATTCTGAGAAAAAGAAAGGAAGGAAAAAGACATACCTTATTTTTAGATAATGCTTGTTGTTACCGTACGCTGATTGTAATTGTTTTCGGTTGCTCCAAAAATGTTACTTATAATACCTCAAGTTACGCAAGGAATCACGATGTCCAGCTCATTATTGAACTGCCTTCTTTGTTAGCATTAGCTGTGGCAATAACAAAGAGAAGGACTACCTGTCCGAAAGTAGCGTTAATACGTCGTATGTTGCCTGCAATGTCTCCTACATTTTCCAGAGCTGTTGTAAATTTTAGTTAGCATGATTTCTTTTTAAGAACAACTAAGCAAGACTTCCTTTCACGCTTAGCTGGTGACGTGCATTGTTATGATACCACTCAACTTCTGTGGCTGCTCTATCTTTGTAGACCTAGAGCTCCTGTATTCAACATGCAGTTTAATTATTGTATTAACCAAGGTAGACGTTATGAGCAATTATTTCCAGTTTACTGTGTAAAAAGCACCGCTTCACCGAATCAATGAGTGCTATAACGTCCTTGGGACCATATCGCTAATACACTATGCTCACATATCAGTTCTCAAATAACGCAGAAACTCTTTTCAAGGCCTGTGACAGGCGCA